>NC_142023.1:6664831-6757331 GCF_049901735.1 Notechis scutatus
CAGCACCGCTGGCCAAAGCCCAGATCTCCGGCGCTGCTTGCAGAGGACAAGCGCGTGTCAAGCGGAGTCCTCTCACGAGGCTCTTCCACCCCCGCCCTGGCAGGATATAAAAGTCGGGAGGCCCCCAAAAGAGACTTGCAAGACAAAGGCAGCCTGCACGCCCACCCCCTCCAAAGGGCCACCCAGGAAAAGATCCCTTCCCCACAAATACGCCGACCCCACCACCGGCCTCCCACTTGTGCCAGTCAAACAGGTTCAGAAAAAGCAGCATGAAGCCGAAAACCCCCGCGGGGACACCCTTCACCCCGGCAGGGCTGGGTAGCAACCCTAGCGAGGCCAAGGCCAGCCCCCTCTGCGGGGGTGGGGGCTGCCCCCAGGAGCCCGGAGGCGAAAGGGGAAGGGCCGCCCCCTCCCAGTGGCCGGGGGTGGAGGGGGCCTTTCAGCACCGCCCGAGCAGGGAAATCCGTTCGGCTCCGGCGCCCCAAACCTTCGCGCGCCCACCTGCCCGCAACTCTCGGGACGACCCCCGCCCGGCCAAAAGGAGCAGGAGAGATCGGGGTGAGCGCTCAGCCGGCGGTGGGCGCAGGACGGCGCCGGGGAGCCCCTCGCCTCCCGTCCCGGCGGCGCTCGGCTGCAGAGCCCGGGGGTCGCGCGGTGCCCGGCGGCGCTGCGGGCTCGCCTTACCTTGAAGGCGGGCGGGTCCAGCACGTCCTTGGTGGGCACGCAGAGCAAGACGAGTCCCGCCACGGCCACCAGGCACAGCGCGCCCAGCGCCGCTACCACCGCCTTTTTGGGGCTCATGCTGCCGCCGCCGT
The DNA here is from genome assembly GCF_049901735.1 of Notechis scutatus. NCBI lineage: Eukaryota > Metazoa > Chordata > Lepidosauria > Squamata > Elapidae > Notechis > Notechis scutatus. The sequence goes on from NC_142023.1 coordinate 6,665,647, forward strand.
CCCTGCTCCTTCTCCGCTCCCGAGCCGGAGCCGAAAGCAAAGCCAGGAGCCCCGAAGCGCCGCCTCCTTCGCAGCCCGGGGAAGGGCTGACCCGGGAGGCGAGGCAGGTGAGCCTCCCTCCTCCTCCTCCTCCGAGAGGCCAAGTTACCCAATCTGCCGCCAGAAGGAGGAGGAAGAGGAGGCGTGGAGAGGCTCCCTCTTCCTCCTTGGAAACCGCAGCTCTGACGAACCTCCACGCGGAGCAGCAGCCTACCTCCCCAGGACTGAATAGGGGTGTGGGGGAGGGCGCTGCAAGACAACCTGAGAGAGGTTAACCCACCTTTGGAGTTGGCACCCCAGGATCAGCCCTATCCAAGTTTCAGCTATTGTGTGAATGCAGCTGCCAGGTCTTTGACACCCAACTCTCTTAGTCCCCCAGCCTCCATTTCCATCCTCAGTCCCCCCACCTCCCACCACTGGGGAAAGGGAGCAAGGAGGCTTGTTGGGTGCAGTGTGCCAGGGAGGCCCTGAGCTCATTTCCCCAGGCCAAGCAAAGCCAGCCCCGTGCCTGGGACTCCCAGGGAGCTCTTCACTACTGGACACTTGTGCGTTTCTCTCCTCTCTCCTCTAAGCTGGAGCTGGACATGCACTTTCGATTTTTCCCCCCTTCTAGAAATAAGCCTTTTACCACCGGAGATTCCCAGAGTCTCAAGTCCACTTGAGGAACAAAGCAAGCTGCAGAGAGGGGGGGAGAGAGAGAGAGAAAGAGGGGGGGTTTGTTTCTGTATTTACAAAGCAATTGGAGGCCATGAGGATTTTGCAGAATTAGAGAGAGAAAGAAGAGAGAGAGAGAGAAAGAGAGGGAGGGAGGGAGAGAGAGGGGGTTTGCTTCTGTCTCTATTTACAAAGCAATTGGAGGCCATGAGGATTTTGCAGAATTAGAGAGAGAGAGAGAGAGGAGGAGGGAGGGGGGGAGAGGGGGTTTGCTTCTGTCTGTATTTACAAAGCAATCGGAGCCCTTGGGGATTTTGCAGAATTAGAGAGAGGAGAAGCAGCAGAAAAGAGTCTTGAGAAATCGTCTCTCCAGATGGCTTGAAGTTCTTGGAAGGTTGGCAAACGGCAGCCTGGCTGTGATTGTGCGCCTGCCCACTTGCCGCTTAGCCAATCCGGGAAACAAACAGCTAAACCTTCATTGAAGCTTCTGCTGTAAAGTCGCCCTTTTGGACTGGAATCTCCGGAAAGCTTGCTCCTGAGTTGAGGGCCTGTTTGGGGGTTCTTTCCGGATGCCAAAGACTCCTTGCCCGTTGGCGTTCTTTCCAAGCACGCTAAGAGTGCCGCTCCAAGCAGGCTGCCAGACAGCATGGGCCTTCCCCAAGAAGGCCCTGCCTCTTACGTCGCCCTTGCGGGGTCCAGCAACGGAGCCTGCTTGAAGTCCTTGACTTCAAGAGAGACGTTTTTACCAGCCCTGCAACCAGCCTCTCTGCAGCTGGATGGGGCAAAGGCTCCTCATGCCCTCCATGCCAACTCACTGAGCAAAGAAGGAGAACAAACCAACCTTTGTAGCATAAAATAGCCCCCCCCCCCCGTGAGATTTGGTGGATAAAGAAATTACTAATAATAGCGAGTTCCCTCATACTCTCTAGTTTGTTCCCTTCTTTCAAAATTAGATGCCAGACACACAAAACATTAATGTTTCTATGGAAACAATTTGGAAGCAGAAACACTTCCAAAAGTGCCTGGGGTGCCCTGTCTTGGCATTTCCACTTAGACAGAAGTCCAAGGGGTCTTTTGAGGCTAATTTCTCTGAGACAAAAGATGATTATCCTCAGTGACTGACCACATCCAAGGAGACAAGGAGCATCTGGGCAGAAATGCCCCAACTGGGGCAGGATTGAAGCAGCCTGACCCAAAGGCTTCCAGGAAGGTTGGTCAGATGCCTTCAAGTTGCCCACCAACAAAAGAAAGACCAACCTGGGTTGGTTTTCCCCAAACCCCTCAAACTTTAACCTTAGACTGTCTACTATTGACCTCAACTCTTTCCTAAGAGGTCTGCAGGGGGCGTGCATAAGCGCACCAATCGTGCCTACCGTCCCTGTCCTATTGTTTCTTTTTTATTTTTCTTATATGTATCCATCTCATGTATTCAAAACTATGTTTATTCTTATACCTGTATCTTGTAAGCGATTGACAAATCAAATCAATAAATAAAAATAAATAAATAGAATTTGGTCAAGAAAGACTCGCAAGGAGGACATTTCTTCATAACAGTCGCCACTGTGAATTTTCTTTTTCTTCCTGAATTCCGGGAAGAAGAGAAGGGTAAGACTCATTCTGACTTTAGCAAAACATCGGAGGTTATACGAAACAGGCGCAAAGCCAAAGCAACATTAGACCATTGGATAGGAGGCACCCTGTGGGTCTCTGCCCTCAACCTGAACTTAGGAGCGGAGGAAGCCAAGAGAACAAGGGAATTTGAGTTGGGGGGGTGATGGGGTGGGAGTCCAGATTCCTGCATTAAGTCTGGCTCTGCCGAACTGGCTCCTTCCAGACTGAACATCTGGAATGCCTTCTCAAATGACGGTCAGGCAGTAAGTCAGGGAATGTATGCGCTAAAGGTTTTGTGGATGGTCAGGGCTCCTCCATGCTCAGATGCAATCAAGCCCCCAACGGGTAGATTTACCCGGATAGTATGACTGCAGTATTATTATGGTCATCTTCTCTCTAGTATCCCCTTTTATTGGCATTATGATTACTTTGTTGCTTTGCATGTACACAGAGAGCGTCTGCATCGGAGACAAACTCCTGGTATTTTATTTTATTTTATTTATCTTAATTTGTCAAGCGATGATAAGATAGCAGGTATAAGTATAAACATAGTTATGAATACGTGAAACGGAAACATATAAGAAAAATAGAATGAAACAATAGGACAGGGACGGTAGGCATGTTGGTATGCCTAACCACACTTGGCCAATAAAGTAGTCACTTTCTGTTTCTTTAAAAAAAGGGAGGAAGAACGTGGAGGACCATTCTCAGAGGGTCTGCGGTCAGCAGGGCAGAACCCACCCTAGATTTCCCAGAACTTACCAAAGAGGGGGCTTCTCCCTCCTGCTCCCTCAAAGTAGCACCTGCAGGGTTTTGCTACACCACTGTCAACTTTTCCTTCGAGAGTCTCCTTTCCAGGAAGGAGCAAAGGGGATGGATGAAGAATTGCTGGTCTGGCAAAAGGCAGCTTCCTGTATCTGGGGATTTTGCAGTGAAGGATGAATTTCCCAGAGGATGGAAGGCATGAACAAGGAACGGAGGGTGGGTGGGTTCTGGGGCCTTATCACGACTTAGTTCAAGCTCAGTTTCTGTCCCCTTTGGGAGCCCAGCAGGGTCCCCCACAGCCTTAAATCCCCCGAGAGCCACTTAGCCATAAAAGGGGCTCCTTCGGTTAAAAGGCTGCCCTGACCTCACAGCCTTGAGGGCTGGTAAAGAGAGCAGACGTTCTGCAGCTTTAGAACACGTGCGTTGCGTTCTTCTCTTAGACTCCTTCTTCCTGTGTGTGGTAGCAAGTGTCAAATGTAGAATCAACGGTGGGGGTCTTTGGTGCTTTCTTAGCTCTGTGGTTTTCTTGCAGAGGTTTCCTTACCCAAACTAGATAACATCATCAACCGCAAATATCCTCGTTTACTGGTATAATCCACCATTCCTGGCTTCCTTCAGAGGGCAAAACAACAAAAGGATGCTGCAGATTGAGGCAAAAGGTGGGCAAAGGGCTCCAGGTGTCTTCAGCCCTGCGTGGGCTCCCACCCATTCACCTCTCCTTGGTGATCTTGGGGTTTGTCTGGGAAAGGGATTACTCTAGTTAGAATGTCATCCCAGATGTTCTGAGTTTTGTCTTGGCTTCATTGTGTGGGTGTCATGCCCCTGGTGGAGACTGACTCTGAGGGAGAGGAGGAACAGCCAACAGGGAGTGGAAGTGTGGCTCCGGAGGTTGTGGAGGAGGCTGGGGAAGGGCAGAGTCTGGCTGGCCGGTCAGAGGAGGACCCAGGACCATCCCCTATCCATCCTCGGGCACACAGGGAGGAGAGGATAAGGGAGAGACATGGTCTACCGGGGAGGAGAGGGTCTTGATCCTCTTCATGGGCTGCAGCTGTGAGAACTGCATAAGAATTTGGACCCGCATGCTGGCAAACGCTGGAAACAAAGCATGTTTTATTTTGGTCTGAAGTTATCTTGGTTGGCGTCCTTCTAACAGACTGTGCCTTGTTATCTCCTTGAATTTGGTAAATACTACTCCTGTTCAGTTGTGGAAATGTTGTCATTGTAGTTTGTTTGGTTTTTTTAATTTCACCTCTATCTGCTCATTAAGTTCGGACTGTATTGCTTTCTTTTGAAGACTATTTTTGAGTCCGTTTTATCTCCAACTGAGTATTATTGAACAGTGGGGCCAAGTTGGAAGCATTAAAGGACATTTATTTACGTTTTGGATTTTGTTACGTTTGTGGTACACTCTGGGTCATCACAGTGGGTTTGTGGCTTAGCGTGATGCAGGAGGTCCTTCATAGCACATCTGGGCTAGAGCCTGGCCCATGTTGGTCCCCCTCTGGTTGCCGCAGAATTAAGAAAGGGGCCACAAACCAGGTGGGATCCCGGTCATTCCCCCTGGATTCTCTTTGGCTGCTGATAAAACAGAGGAAGATGTTGCAAAACACCAGAAACAAAAGGACATTGAAGAGAGATCCCTTCCTGGCAAAGTCTTGCAACACGCGGTTAAGCCATAAGCACATTTGAGTGGGGCGGGACTGTGGACCTTCAACCAGCCCCCACCCCACCCAGCAGGCCTGGAAGGACAAAGAGATCTGGTCTCTGGAGCCAGAGCAAGCCATCCACGGTTGATTCTGGATGTTTGCCTGTGACACATGACCCTCCCGCCTTGACGCTCATTGTATGGAGAAGCTGAAGAGAGTTGAAGGTTTGGATCTCTTACCCAAACTGGGCCTCTTTCTTTCTCCTTTTCCTCAGAAGGTCCCTGCCTTGCACTGAAAATACAAAAAAAAAAAAAAAAAAAACACCATTGTTTTTCCAGGAATGAGCAGCTGGTCGGTAGCCTGCTAGGTTTAGCCCACATCTCCCCCACCTTCCCAAAATTCAGTGCAAAAATACTGACAACTTTGATTGCTTATTGTACCCTATGACCCTATAACCCCTTTAAGGGTTGTACTTTGATTCTTGACTATTGATGAATGTATCTTTTCTTTTATGTACACTGAGAGCATTTGCACCAAAGACAAATTCCATGTGTATCTAATCACACTTGGCCAATAAAGAATTCTATTCTATTCTATTCTATTCTATTCCATTCTATTCTATTCTATTCCATTTCTTCTATTCTATTCTATTCTATTTCTTCTATTCTATTCTATTCTACTTCCAATTCTATTCTTATTGTACCCTATGACTATTATTAAGCGTTGTACCTGATGATTCTTGGCTCTTGACAAATGTATCTTTTCTTTTATGTACACTGAGAGCATTTGCACCAAGACAAATTCCTTGTGTGTCCAATCACACTTGGCCAGTAAAGAATTCTATCTATTCATAACTTTAAAAAGTCCATCCAAGATTACTTTCTGGCAGAGCAGCCCTCTTAAATCCCCGAACAAGCTCATTTTTAAAAAATAAGTGATCCAGTTGATTGAACACAGATCTTTAACTTGGTCCTTGCTTCCTTCTGGAGGAAAAAGCTCTCCTGTGGCCAGAATTTTGGATTTTAACTTTTATCAGCGTCTCTTGAGCACTCAGCCATATCCAACTTTTCTTTTGGGCATCTGATTTCAGGCTAAAGCCCCTCCGGGCTCCTTTTGATCTGATGCCAGGCACTAATATATAAGCAACAGCAAAAATAAGGTTTAACCTTTTTTTTTTATTTTGGATCTGCACAGTGACAATACTAACACATGTACTGTATTTAGAAAAAAAAAACATCCTCAAAAATGCTACGCAGAAAAAGAAAACTACGCACAGTGTTTATTTGTAAACATAGCAACTGGCAGGAAAGTCAGAGTCCCAAATCCTTTGGCAGCTTCCTCTTATAATGAAAAACAGCTAGTTGTAAGCAGCCCTTCAGCTGAACACACTGGAGAGGGGGGGAGGAAGGCTTCCCTCCCAGCACGAAGGAAACCAAGCAGATTGTGAAGGTTTTCTGTTACACAGAGGAAGTGCACACACATACATGCCCTTCCGCGGGCACAGTTTGGAGTAGGGCAGCATGGAAATGTCAGCCATTAAAAAAATAATTAAAAAAAAAAAAGCCCAATTCACCCAAAGGCACAAAAGAGAGTCCGTGTTTATTCCTAAGTGGTAGGAATCTGGACCCCTGGGGGTCTCACGGGGTGCTACACATGGTTTTGACCCTCTAGGAGTGTTGCAGTCAGGGAGGAGGTTTCCTTGGGGCAGGGGCAGTGGGGGTCCTCCGCCCTACTCCTGAACCCTGCCAAGTGTCCATTGAGGATATCCTTTCGCAGAGATGCTGCCGCGACACCCCCTGCTGGCCGTGGGGTTCAGGAGGGCCAGCTTGCAAAGTGGGCGGCTGGAGGGAGAGTGCCCAGATTCTTCTGCAGCCCCCTCCCATAGGGGAGATGTCCCACTTCCCCAGTCTCTTAAGGGGGGGGGGAGGGAAATGTCACAGAAAGAGGCCATTGGTGTCCAGAGGCTAAATGAAGGTGGAATCCAACTGGTTGCTGTCCTTGGTACTTTCTGCCCGAGCTCCAAAAAGCTGCTTGATGAGGGCAGATTTCTCCTGCTCCAGCTGCGTGATCCGGTGGCCTTTGTCCGTCACCTCCTGGGTGGGGGAAGGCAAAGCGGTGTTAGCAAAGTGGCTGGTTGGGGCCTTCACACACCCCCCCCAAAAAAGAGATGGGTACAAGGTGGCTTCTGCTCCCCCCGCCCCCACTGACCTTGGTGAGGAGTTTGTTCTGTTCTTTCAACATGTGGATGGTCTGTTGTGGCCCCACAGGTGGAGAGGGGCCCAGGAGGGTGGCAGGCGGGCTGTGCGAGGCGGCAGGGCTTGAGTTCCCAGGCTGAAGTGAAAGGGGGTTTAGTGAGTAACAGGTTTCTAGTCGTTATGGGCAGATGTTCTGACCCACGCCCTTTTCCAACAAATCAAACACCATCCAAAAGGAACAGAGACCTCGTAATGCTTTTACAAAATAATTAGCTGTGATAAGCACAAGCCTTGCCAAATTGGGCAAGACTTGCCAAAAGATAACTGACGAGAAATAATTTGCAAAATAAGAATCTTCAAATACAAACTCAGCATACTGGAATGTGCACGAGGCTGAGTTTCAAAACGTCTTTGCCTTCTGCAAAGAACGTTCGTTTCACGGCTGGCTTTTATCTTCTTGAAGGAGGGACCTTGCAGCCTTGCTCCCGAGTTGCCTGTACTGTTGCCGCTGCTCTTTCCCGCGAGCAATCCTGCGTGCACCCGCACTTGGCACAGGCTCCTCGGGAACCTCCTCATCGCTGCTGCCAGCCCCCACAATCTCTGAAGGCAGCAGTCCACTCCCTAATGGTCCTGGCCCCTCATCTGAGTCCTCGCTCTCCTCAGCCGTCCACACCTGCTGCCGGCTAACCACAACAACAGCAGGGCAAATGCCAGCGAAGTTTATTTTATTTTATTTCTACGATTTATTTTATTTGCACTCATCTTATGGCAGGGTAACTCTTCCCACCCACCCCAACCCCACTGCACTGGGCTCCTCACCTTGGCAGAGAGGGAAAGCAGCTGCCAGAGGCATTGGTTCAGCTCCTGCACTTGCGGGAAGAGATGGCTGAGCTGCGTCCGGCCTCCCTCTTCCTGCTGAGGAAAAGGGGAAGGGTCTGTGGTTGGGTCCCCATTGGCCCCCCTCCGAGTAGGCTGGCCAGCCCCCCCACCTCCTGGGAGATGGCTCCAGGTTCCCCCAGCCTGCCTCTTGCCCTCACCTGGCGACCTTTGCTCCGTGCCAGCTGCTTCTGGTGCCCCTGCAGGCGATGGAGCTGCTGGTGGTACCAGCCCCGGGCCTCCTCCACCAGCTCCAGGCCCTGCAGCAGGAAGTCCTTCTCCTTCTCCAGCTCCTTCATCTGCTTCAGCTGCCAGGAGACACGGAGGGGGGCAAGGCCATCAGCAGCCGGCCCTTCCTTTCATCCCCACAACTCCCCTCTCCCAGCCGGGCACACTCTGGATTTGCGTTGAACTACAATTCCCATTGCTCCCAGCGCAGAGCGTGAGGTGACCCAAGGGTAAGTCCAGCAGGCCAGCTAAGGGGGTAGCCTCCCTCTGTCTCGCCAGCTCTTTTGCCAGGTGGGGATGTGGAGGGAGTGGGGGGCACAGGAGTGGGAATACCAACCATCTCATAGTCCACTCCGTGGGTGATGGTGTGTCTCCGCCGGCTGCTCAGCTGCCTGCGGGGCTCCTTGCAAGAACCCTCGTTTTCCAGCGGCTCTTTCGGCTTCCGGGTCCCACCGGCCTCTCCTGCTGCAGAGAGGAAGAGGAAGGGGGAGACGTTAAGAGGAGGGGTTCTTGGTAAACCCACCACCTACCAGGAACCCGCCATTCTGGGCCTTTCTTCCCCTTTCTCCCTTCTTTCCTCCAAATTTAAAACTGTTCTTTTTTTTTTTTTTCCCTTTTGCAATCTGGGGTGCTGTTTCTCCCAGGCGCAGCCCCCAGATCCTGGGAGTGAAACCCCTCCCCACACTCTTGAATCTGGTCTTTCTCCTTCATGTCCCACCAGGGACTTCTCCCCCCTCCTCCTCCATTAAACCGAGTGAGGGTCGGTCTGGCTTGCCATCAACCGCCGGACTCTGCCCATTGACCGGAGAAGTTCTGCAGCCCCTTCCTCGCTCGGGTCCCTCAACGGCTCGCTTGCCCGGCAGCTGCTGCTGCTCCGCCTGCCCGCCGTGGCTGCTCTGCTCCAGGCTCCGAGGGGCGGCGGTGCCGCCCGGCCGAGCGCCCCGTTTCAGCGGCGGGGGCGGCGAGGGGGCGGCGTCGGCGGCGGGGCAGGGCGCTGGGCCGGCGAGGTTCCCGCCGGCGGGCTCCGCTGGGCCGTCCCCTCCTCGCTCGTCGCCCAGGAGCGACAGCCGGAGCCCCAGCACGAAGCGCTCGAAGGTGAGGTAGCCGCTGGCCGGCGCCGCCCGGCGCAGCCCTTCCAAGACCCCCGGCGGCAGCGGCCCCGTTTCCCCGCCCGGCTGCAGCCAGCGCGACTCGATCTCCCGCAGGTGCACGTAGCCCCGCCGCCGCTCGTCCAGGATGTCGTAGAGCGGCCGGAGGCTCTGCAGGAAAGCCCGCGGCAGCCCCGCCGCGCTGCGCTCCGGCGCCATCGGCGGACAAAGGGGCGGCCGAGAAGCCAACCGGGCTCCCCGTGACGTCAGCGGCCCTCCCTCTCATTGGCCGATCGACCGAATCCTCAACGCCCATTGGCGGAGCCGTCCCGCGAGCTGGTTTGATTTAGCTGCGGGAGCGGAGGAGCCGCCTGGCCAGCAGAAACTGCGGCCGGAGGAGCCGCCTCTCGCTCGCTCGCTCGCTCGCTCGCTCTCCCCTCCGCGACCCCCGGGCCGGAGATGCTGGGGAGGGGCCGCCCTCGGCCGCTCCGGGGCTTGGGGTTAGGCTTGGGGGGCGGCGCTGCTTCCCTCGCCTCTTCCCCGCCGCCTTCGGCCCGCCCCGCGGCTTGGCTCGAGGCGGGGAGCTCCGCCTGGCCGGACGGGGCGGGACCCGCGGCGGAGCCCAGCAGCTGAGCGGCCTTTGGGGAGGCAACTGGCGAGAGGGGATCGCGCTCCCCGCTTCCTGCCCTTCGGCCTCCGTTCCCCGCGCCCCGTCCATGGGGCCGCCGGAGGAAGAGGCGATGCGGGGCCGGCTGGAGCGCGCCGGGCAGTCCCACCTGCTGCGCTTCTGGTCCGAGCTGGGGTCGGCGGAGCGGGAGGCGCTGCTGAGGCCGCTGGCGTTGCTGGAGCCCGAGGAGCTGGCCGAGCATTGCCGCCGGGCTGCCCAAGCCTGCGCCCGCGAGCGACGGCCCTGCCGGGAGAAGCTGGATGGCCGCATGGAGCCCCTGCCGCCCGAGGTGGTGGGCAGCGTCGGCAGCGGCGACCCGGCGGCTCTGGAGCGGTGGGAGGAGGAAGGTGGGCGCGCCCTCCAGCTGGCGATGCCCTTTTGCCTCCATCTCCCCCCTGGCCTGGTGCTGTGCCCCCAGGGCCTGCCTGACAAGGGAGCTGAGGGTGGGGGGGGTCTCTCTCCGGAGAGGTGGTGCCAGCTGTGCCTTCTGCCCTCCAGGCTTCCGCCAGATCTCCCAGGGCAAGGTGGCGGTGCTGCTGCTGGCGGGCGGGCAAGGCACGCGTTTGGGGGTGCCCTACCCCAAGGGCATGTTCGACGTGGGCCTGCCCAGCCACAAGACCCTCTACCAGATCCAGGCCGAGAGGATCCGCAAAGTGGAGCAGCTGGCCGACCAGAAGTTTGGCTCGCAGTGCCTGGTGCCCTGGTGGGTCCCGCAGCCCCTGGGCGGCTCAAGCAATGGCAGGAAGGGATCGGGTGGGAAATCCGCTCAGGCCAGGAATCTGGCTTCCTCTTCCAGGTACATCATGACCAGCGAGTTCACGCTGGGGCCGACCGAGAAGTTCTTCCAAGATCATAACTACTTCAACCTGGACAAGTCGAACGTGATCATGTTTGAGCAAAGTATGCTGCCGGCCGTTACCTTTGACGGGAAGGTGATCCTGGAGGAAAAGGGCAAGATCGCCATGGCACCAGGTGGGCGGCTCTTTTCGGGCACTGAGTGGGCCTTCCGGGACTTTCTCTGCCGTTTCTCTGATAGGAATTCCAGCCAATGAAGCCACTTCTGGAGTTATGGACCCAACAGTAGCTGAAGGTAAGCAGGAACGTCTGCCGTGATCAGCGGAGGAGTAGAAAGCTGTCGCTTGCTCCTGTGTTGCAGATGGCAACGGTGGCTTGTACCGCGCCCTGGTGGACCACAAGATCCTGGCGGACATGCAGCGACGGGGCGTCCAGTTCCTCCACGTCTACTGCGTGGACAACATCCTGGTCAAAATGGCGGACCCCGTCTTTATTGGCTTTTGTGTCTCTAAAGGAGCTGATTGCGGTGCCAAGGTGAGGGGGGGTGTCGGTCTCCACCGAGCCTGGTTTTTAAGTTCAGCCTCTTTCGGTGCCTCATCTCCCGAAATGAACGATGTTCTGACCCAGGCTTCGTTCAAATTAAGAAAACACATGCTGTGTGTAGAAGCAAACCTTTTCGGATGCGGCGCTGGGAAGTATTTGCGTTCCCAGCCAAAGCTTATTAAACACAACTGCCTGAGATAAGAGCACACCTTTCAGGGTTGTAAAGGCTGCCAAGAAACAGACATTCACTTAATTAGCAAGGTAAACTGACGGAAGTTCCAGCAAAGACAAACCGGAGTCCCCAGGGCTTCGATGAGGAATCGGAATCTAATGATTCTTCTTTGCTTCCTGCAAATAGCACATCGCCAAGGGCTGGCTTTTATCCCTTATGGGAGGGGTAATCACCTCCCAGCCTTACTCCTGAGTCGCCCCTTTTGCCTCAGCTGCTCTCTCCTTCTAGCAGCTCTGCACACACGCACAATGGGAATAGGCTCCCCTGGGTCCTCTGCCTCGCTGCTGCTGGACTCCGAAGGCTCCAAAGGAAGCACCCCACTCCCAGATGGTCCTGGCCCCATCCCTGCATCGTCCTTGTCCAAGTCCTCTCTTCCTCACTGTCTGATACCTTTGCAGGTGGTGGAGAAAGCCCACCCCGCCGAGCCTGTTGGGGTGGTGTGTCGCCTGGACGGAGCCTTTCAGGTGGTGGAGTACAGTGAGATTGCTGTGGAAACGGCCGAGGAACGCCATCCCGACGGCCGCTTGGCCTACCGGGCAGGAAACATCTGCAACCATTTCTTCAGCCTTGACTTCCTTCGGGAGGTGGCGGAGTAAGTCCCCTTGCCCCCCCATCTGCACCGAGGGCTCCCAAAGGCGAGGAAGAAGAAGAGAGATTCTTGACACCTAATTGGATCCAGGAAGAAGAAGGAGGGAGGGAGATCCCTGCTTTTAATCTGGAAATTGACGGCTGTTGGAGGTAGTTTAACTCAGGGGTCCCCAACCACCGGTCCGCGGACCGGTACCGGTCCGTGGAACAAGTCCTACCGGGCCGCTGGTTTGCTGGGCGCTGCCATCTTGTTTTGATGAAAAAGTGCTTCCGGTGAGCTTTTCCGGGTAGAAAGCTCACCGGAAGCACTTTTTCATCAAAACAAGATGGCGGCGCCCAGCTGATGCCGGTACCGGGCCGCGCCATAAAAAAGGTTGGGGATACCGGGCCACGGCATAAAAAAGGTTGGGGATCACTGGTTTAACTGCTCTGCCAAACCGCCAGACAGCTGAGTATTATTCAGAAGGAGAAAAAAAAAACCAAAATGCGTCTGGGCAAACCGCCGAAATGCCTCCCACTATTAAAATTATGAAACGGTTTTCAGGGAGCCGCCCAAACTCACATGATGAGACAACGGAAGTTTCTTTTCTCCTTTTCATTCCTCCCAGACAGCCGTGTCCAATATTCCCCCAATTCAGCTCTTATCCCTTCCGGGGCGGGAAAAAGTTCCCAGGCTGCGTGGGAGTAAATTGGAGGGACGATCTCGGAGGGTGGGTGGGCTGCTGCACCTGCTACTTGGTGTGGGGAGGCCCCAGCTGGGCTGAGGATGGTCCGTTTGGGGGGGGGGGGGGCTTCCTAGAGACAGTCCTGGGGTTGGAAAGTTCCAGCTCCAGTTGGGCAGGGTCCTTTCTTTCCTCCGCAGGCAGTTCGAGTCGCAGCTGGTGCCCCACGTGGCCATCAAGAAAGTGCCTTACGTGGACGAGGAAGGCCGCCGGGTGGATCCCCTCGAGCCCAACGGGATAAAACTGGAGAAGTTTGTGTTTGACGTGTTCCCATTTGCTAAGTTAGTGTCCAGTGCCTCTCTTTCCTTCTCTTTGGGCCGGAGTGGGACACAGCCAGCTGCGGAGGGGAGCGGGTGGCAGAGCGGGGGCCCATGCAGCCTTCCAAGTGTCTGCATTAACATAAAGCCTGCAGAAGCATTGCATCCCCCTCTCCAAATTCAGGACCTCTGCGCAGCCGGCTGATCTGAGGACCCTCCTTATTTCAGAGGGGTCCCTGCACAGACGTGAATGGTGCAGGGGGGAACCTCACCTTAGGGCAGGTAAATCTGATCAGCGTCGGGAGTTTAACTGAAAAAGGGCTGCTGCCACCGCGAGCAGCCGAGCCAGAATTTCACACGGCAAACAGGTGGCGAGTGACATCCAGCTTTGTGGGTATCCCAGATATATATAATAATATAAGAGAATGGAGGGTGAACCACAGTTATGTGGGCATCGCCGCAAATGCTTAACCAGCTTGGCATCGCCAAATAAAGTGACCTGTGTAGAATTAATATAAATATGGGCCTGGGGAACCCAGAGCGGGATGGAGCCCATCAAATGGCTAGTCTGATCTGCTGTCGTCGGGGAGGGAGTTGAGGGGTGATTTTATTTATTTTCCCCCCAGATTTGGTTGTATTGTACTTTATTAATTTATTTGATTCTTTTTGTTAGTTTTTATTGTTTATTTTTTGTTTTAAATTTGGTTTTACATTGTGTAAGCCACCTCGAGTCACCATGGGCGAATAGGCGGCAATATAAATGTAATTTAATTAATTAAAGCATCTGTCAGCCCATTTTAAGCACCCGCCTTTTCCTTCCTGGGTTGACAGAAACTTTGTCACCTTCGAAGTCCTGAGGGAAGAGGAGTTCTCCCCTCTGAAGAATGCGGACACGGCTGCCAGAGACACTCCGACCACAGTGCGACGTTCGATTCTCTCTCAGCATTACCGCTGGGCCATCAAGGCGGGGGGCAGATTCGTGGCGCAGGGCGGACAGCCCATCCCGGAAAAGGAGAGGTGGGCGTGCGCTGCTCATCAGCCCAGTTGGGCAGGAGGCTTTGCAGGGGCGAAGAGGCAACCCTTGCCCCCCTCCACCCGCTGCGAAGTCCTGGGGTCGCAGCCATCGCTGGGTTTTGATTTCGTGTATTATGTGAATCGGCTGCGTGTCCGATTCAACAAACGAAGCTTTGACCTTAAGTGTTTATTTTATCAGTAGGATGGGAATGTTTTAGAGTTAAGTCAATATTGATTTTTTAAAGATTTAATATCTGGGGATATTGAAACAACTGTTAACTATCTATCAGACACCCATGAAAAAGATTCATTAGCAATTAATATTAAAAAACTCTCCATTTTCAATGGCAATTCAGTTGAACTGGATGCATATTTAAATCTAGAATCTAGAATTATTATCCGTGTCTCGGATAGCAGATGTGGTTATTCCAGGGAATAAACTTTAATGCATTTGGATCTTTATTATCCTCCAGCATAAGTTGTGTTTGTGTATTTGTAGAGAGCCTTAAGTGTTTTTGTTTTCCTGTCTTTCTCAGTTTTTCCCAAGACGAGGAACCGCCTGCTGTGTGCGAGATCTCACCGTTGGTCTCTTACTTTGGAGAGGTCAGAAAACTATTCTCCGTTCAGCTCCAAAAGGGTTAAATATCTGCCTTTGAGGTGTCCTAAAACAATCTACCACGTTCAGTGTTTTAAACTCTTTTTTTTTGCAGGGGCTGGAAAAATATATGCGGGGCAAAAACCTTCCATCTCCGTTTCTACTTGATGAAAGCAAAGCTGAATTTTAAACTTTGGGTGAAGCTGGACAGCACCAATTTTGGAAAAAAAGGTCCACATTTCATTTAAAAACTAAAGCAATTCTTTTTAGGGGGAAAAAAAAAGTAAGAAAGAGTCAAGAGAGGGCTTTGAGAACCAAGGCATGTTTACTTCTGGAGGAGGAAAGTCGGTAAGACGACGGGATATCTGAGAATTTTCCTTCATATTAAAGTGAATTTTAAAAGCAACTCTGGCAAGGTGTGTTTCTTATGTTTCCGCATTCTTAGAGGGGTAGGATGGAGATTTGATCAAAGGAGATGGCTAGTTTTAATGGCATGTTATGTCTTTTGATGCCACCTTCCACCAATTCTGCTCCTGTCTTCATCCTTAGAAGTCTTAAGCATCAGCCAGGAAGGGCAGCATACAATAAAAAAAGCATCAGGCTGGCTGCAAGAGAAGCAAAATATTAAATTTGGGGAGGGAGAGTCACGCGGGAGTTGGGGGTTTGGGTCACGTGATGTGCCCAAGTTCGGTTCTCACCTGCTATTGACTGGCTACCCCAAGTCAGCCTCCTCCTGCGCGTCTCCCAGGGACCACTAGAGGCCGCTGTAACCCCTCCAAGAGGGGAGGGAACTCCGCGGCGTCCCAGCGCGGCCGCTCTAGGCTCTCTCTCGGTGCCGCGGACAGCAACAGGAAGAAACATGGCGGCGGGCGGAGGGGGGCTCCGCGGCTCCTGAAGGAAAACCGTTGGCTGCCATGTACTCGGCCGCCGCCTCTTCGCCGCCGCCGCCACCGCCGCCGCCACTCCTGTCACCCTCGCGGCGGGATTTCATCTCGGTCACGCTCAGCGGCGGGCAGTTCCAGGCGGCGGGCGGCGGCGGCGGCGGCTACAACAACAGCAAGGCCTGGCGGAGACGTTCTTGCTGGCGGGTGAGAGGAGCCATAGAGTCGGGACTGGGGGTGGGTGGGCAGAGGGGCTGCACGGCGCCCTCTAGAGGGAGGCAGCGGGCGGGGGGCGGCCTTTTGCCCCTGCGCCCTCTGGCGGCGGGGTCGGAACTGCAGCGCCCGGGCGGACTTGCCCCTTCGCGGAGCTGCGGAGGACGCGGGGAAGGAAACCCTGCACAGGTCGAGCCCTTCCTGGCCTGATGAGCTGGGGGGGGTGCAGCGGTGGGTGGGGCGGGGACCCCCTCGGCCCCTGGGGTTGAAACGCTCCTGCGGGCCCGCAAGGTGCAGGCAAGGGCTGCTGACGTGGGGCTTCGGGGTTTGCTGTCCCGAGGGGCGGTGCTGAAAAGGCAGACTGGGAAGTCTCGTTGCTGGAGCAGGTTTGGCTTTGGAGCAGGCTTGGCCTCAGATCACTGCCAGTCTCTCTCTCTCTCTCTCTCTCTCTCTCTCTCTCTCTCTCTCTCTCTCTCTCCCTCTCCCTCTCCCTCTCCCTCTCTCTCTCTCTCTCTCTCTCTCCCACACTCTATCTCTGCTTTCTCTCTCCCTCCCTCTCCCTCCCTCTCTCCCACTCTATCTCTCGCTTTCTCTCTATCCCCTCCCTCTCTCCCACTCTCTCTCGCCCCCTCCCTTTCTCTCTCCCCCTCTCTCTCCCTCCCTCTCTCTCTCCCACTCTATCTCGCTTTCTCTCTCTCTCCCTCGCTCCCTCGCTCCCTCCATCTCCCCTCCCTTTCTCTCCCTCTCTCTCTCTCTCCCCCACTCTATCTCTCGCTTTCTCTCCCCCTCCCTCCCTCTCTCTCTCTCTCCCACACACACACACACACACACACACACACACAGAGTAAACCCATTTCCTCCACGGACTGGAACAGGGCTAGTTAAGCCACCATGAATCCAGCGTCGAAGGGCCCCTATTGGCTGCCTATCAAAGATCCCATGGTGCCTGGTGAAAGGTTTCGGGCAGCTTTAGGATCCTCAGGATCTTGCTAACTCTTGAGACAGGTTCTTATCAGGGCAACTTGGTCTAGCCAAAGATGAGACGGAGCACGTACTGCTTCCGCTTTCTCCTTCCAGCCCCAATCCAGGGTCCTTTGCAGGCAGTCGCTTTCACGACAAACTGTTTTGGTGTTGAATTTATATTTTACCCACAAAGAAGTAGACTAGTCTAGATCTGTTTCAAGCTATTTAGCTCTCGTCAGCTAGCCATACCCTTTCTGGGATTCGAACCCGGGCTACTTTTGCATATTAGGTGGATGTATTGACCTCTAAATCATGGGCTCTCTTTGCTTTGTCGGCTATACCAGGGGAGAGATTAAGTGTTCTTTTCCTGGTGAAACCGGTCCATCAGGGCAACCTGATCTACCCAAATATGGGACGGAGCACATACTGCTTCCGCTTTCGCCTTTCAGCCCCAATCCAGTCGCTTTCGTGACGAACTATGTTTGTCTTTAAGTTTTACCAACAAAGAAGTAAAGGGAGACTAGTATAGATCTATTTCAAGCTATTTAGAGCTAAATAGCTTGAAATAGATCTATACTAGTCTTCCTTTATTTATGTGTCGGTAAAATATAAATTTAACACAACTTTAGATTGCATCTGAACATGGCAGTTGCGTCCTTCTCTTTAAGACTAAAGGACAAGATGGGTGGACTAAGAATCCATCAAGTTCAGGAACTCACATACCATAAAATCCAGTTTGTTGCCTCTGAGTGTATCAGCGGTTACCCAATAACATACATTGTTCAAAACTCTGTGCTGCCTTTGATCCTGAAAACAGCACATCACCCTCAAGCGTGGCTAGAAATGCACAGACTTTGCCTCCACTGAGCTAGTTTTAATTTGTTTTTTTCAGAGAAATGTTCCCTGCCAGAATAGCCAAGACCATTGCTTAGTCAGTAGATGAGGCTGGTGGCAGGTGCGTTTTCTCGTTACTGGATCGTTTCGGGAAAAGAAAAGACGCATTTAGGGGTGTGGCAAGAAACCGCTGTGGCTGGTCTTTCAAGGAGTTTCTCCTTTGAGACATTTAGCGGAGAAGTGGTTGTGTGTGCCTGGCAGCTGCCGTCCCACTGAACGCGGGGGAAGCAGAGGGGAGCCAAGCTGCAGCCTTGTTCCAGGCCCCATGCGTTGCATTGTACGTAAGAATTTCTTTCTCATTTAAGAGGAGGAAAGGGGTCACATCAGGGTATCCGCAAAGGGGCGTGAAAGAGCAGAGGCTGCTTTCCTGAGGCATTTCATGGAGGAGATGTGGGTTGGCTCTGGGCTTGGAGGGGGTGCTTTGTTGTCTTCCATCAATCACCAAGCCGGGAGTGTTTTGTTCTTTCGATTCTCTTGTGGAATGCCTCTTCTATTAGTTCAAACGCATCAAGTAAATATTCCAGCCACAGGATCCTATGCTCTTGGCATCCAAAGACAACAGGGAGGTATGTGGCTAGGATCAGGGTTAGCCTCCCTGCAAACGTGTTCGCAGGCTGAAGGTTCCTTTCGCCCTGTTCTCCTTCAGAAATGGAAGCAGCTGTCTCGCCTTCAGCGGAGCATCATCCTCTTCCTTTTTGCCTTTCTGGTTGTCTGTGGAATCAAGACGTATGCAAATATGGCCGACCCGTGGAAAAGTAAGTTTCTGCTAGTTTTTCTTCCTTCAGTTATTGTTGCCTAATAGAAATCACTTGCTTTTGAAACAGCTATAACCACAACCTTCCATCTCGTCTACTCAGGAGCACCACCTGTCTCCGGAGTTACTTGGGACTTATTTTCAAATAAAAGGTCATTCTACTTTGTGGTGCTGCTGTGACAAATTATGTTTAGGAATTAAAATGTGTGTCCCAGCTTTTCAAGCTACTGTGTTCCCAAACTTCCAAGCATTGCTTTCGTTGCATATTTTTTTAAAAAAAATTTGTATGGGAACAAGAAGATTTCACAGAAGGAAATGATTTAGTGTTTTTTTTCTTTAACAAACCGTAAGTGTTAGCACTGCTCTCAGTGGCTGGTTTCACCCCATTGCATCAGGTTCCTTGCAATTAATTTCTCTGTGCAGGTGCAACCAGCAGATCTTTGGAGGAGCAGAAGGCTGACCTTGAGATCCCTGGATTGAATCCAGCAAATCAGGCGATTCTCCCGATACCCCAGAAAGCCGATGCCAGTCTCAGGGACTTTTCACCTCAAGTAATTCCCCCTTCCTCAACCCACCCCCCAATATCATCTTATTGTAAGCTTAGGGGCAGGTTAGAAGCCTTTAGGCAGCTCAGCCGTATCTGGCTGTCCTTGTTTATCAATCTGGCCTTTGAACTTTTCTATCTGGAAGGACTTTTTGTAACCGGACTGATGCCCGTCAGACCAGCCTTTGCTGACTGAACTGTGTCACCTACCTTGGGCCAAGTAGCGGTCCAACACAGCTGGAGGGATTCTCCTTTTCCCCCCCTGCTTCCTTTGAAGCATTTAGGTTTCCAGCGGTGATTTCTCCACTCCTGCCCACGAACCGATTCCCTTGTTTGTTTGTTTTTCTCCAGAAACCTCCGAAACAGATTCCTGCCCGTCGAGGGCCTCCGAATCTGCAGATCCGGCCCCCTTGGAGGGAGACGGAGGCCAGGTCCCAGGAAGAAGCTGTCAGAGCAGAGGGAAAACCTGGCCAGGCAGGTCAGGGGCACAACCCGGATAAGGCCGTCATTAGGTGAGCTGCTTGCTTCTCTCCGTTTAGCCTCGGACTGTTTTGGGCTCCTGCCCCCTGGCATGTTTTAGTAATGTAGGAAAGATGGGGCGCTGGACAAGCAGGTTGAAGGTGTCAACTCCAATAGAGGTCTGGGAGCCGTGCCCACAATAAGCACTGCCCATTTGGGCTGATTGGCAGGGAAGTTGCCGGAGAACGCTCTCCTACGACCGGGATGTGTGTGTGTGTGTGTGTGTGCCGTCAGTTGTAGTGTAGTGGATGCCCACAGAGGAGGGAAAGCAATAATCCTCTTTCTGCAGTTGGAGAGGAGCCGTGATAGAGCCCAACCCGAGCCCCGAGCCGCCTTCCAAGAAAATAAACCACCCAGGCAGGCCTTCTGCCGTGGCATCCGAAGACCAGAAAGAGCCAGGTAGTGGGCAGGGCTCAGCTTAACCCAGATGGCTGCCCGGAGGGGTTGGGGGACGTGTCTTTGCTGGTGTGGCAGCCCACCTTTTCCTGATGCCTCAAGAGCGTTTTCCCTTCCTGTTTCAGTGCCCCTCAATAAGCGGCAGCTGGCAGTGATCGAAGCCTTCCGCCACGCCTGGAAAGGTTACAAGGAGTTTGCCTGGGGCCACGACGAGCTGAAGCCCGTCTCCAAGACCTTCAACGAGTGGTTTGGCCTCGGACTGACGCTCATCGACGCGCTGGACACCATGTGGATCTTGGGCTTAAAGGCAGGTCTGTGGCCTGGCCTGTCGGTTTGCTCGGCCTTCCTTCCCACCCCCAGGGGGCATCTAGAGAAGGTTGCAGGCAGAGCAGGCTCCCTTCTTTCTTCTCAGCCTTCGCCCGCCCACAAAAAGCATCACCCTTGTTACGTCGAGGCAGCTGTCTCTGGGGGGGCGCCTGTTTGCAGAGAGAGAGAGGGAGAGGAGGGGGAGGAGAGAAAAGAGAGAGAGGGAGAGAGAAAGGAGAGAGAGAGAGAGAGAGAAGAGAGAGAGAGAGGGAGAGTGGGAGAGGGAGAGGGAGAGGGAGGGAGAGAGAGAGGGAAAGAAAGGGGAGAGAGAGAGAGAAAGAGAGAGAGAGTGGGAGAGAGAGAGAGAAAGGGAGAGAGGGAGAGAGAGAAAGCAAGAGATAGAATGGAAGAGAGGGAGGGAGAGAGAAAGGGGAGGGAGGGAGAGAGAGAGAGAAAGCGAGAGATAGAGTGGGAGAGAGGGGAGAGAGAAATGGAGGGGAGGGAGCGAGGGAGAGAGAGAGAGAGAGAAAGCGAGAGATAGAGTGGGAGAGAGAGAGAGAGAAAAAAAGAAAGAAAAGAAAGAAAGAAAGAAAGAAAGAAAGAAAGAAAGAAAGAAAGAAAAAAAAGAAAGAAAGAAAGAAAGAAAGAAAGAAAGAAAGAAAGAAAGAAAGAAAGAAAGAAAGAAAGAAAGAAAGAAAGAAAGAAAGATAAAGGAAGGAAGCCTGGCCAGGGCCTGGGGCTTCTCTCTCAGAGTAGGTGGGATTTGGAGGCAGGTGCTTGGGCAGGTGCTTTTCCTTCCCTGCCTGGGAGAAGTTGGCTCAAGCTTCTGGCCGTCCTTTTCCCTAATGCAGAGTTCCAAGAAGCCCGAGAGTGGGTCGCCAAGGAGCTGGACTTCCAGAAAGACGTGGACGTCAATCTCTTTGAGAGCGCCATTCGTATCCTGGGGGGCCTGCTGAGCACTTACCACTTGTCTGGGGACAGCCTCTTCCTGGAAAAAGCAGTAGGTACCTTGCTCACCTCTGGAGACCCCCGGAGGGTCCCTGCCCTCCTGAGAACGATTGGGGTGGGGTGGGTGGGGGGCCTCTGGATCGCTCTCTCCTCTCTCCCAGCCCCTAAGAACGATCGATCGCTTTCCTTTCTCTCCCTCCCTGCTTACCCTTGTGCAATTTCTCTCCCCCCCGTGTTCAGAAAGACATCGGGAGCAGGCTCATGCCCGCCTTCAACACCCCTTCCAAGATCCCCTTTTCGGACGTCAACATTGGGAAGGGCACAGCCCACCCCCCACGCTGGACCTCCGACAGCACTGTGGCCGAAGTGACCAGCATCCAGCTGGAATTCCGGGAGCTCTCGCGCCTGACTGGTGAAGAGAAATTTAAGGTACGGGGGTGAGTGGATTGGCTGGGCCTCCCCTCCTCTTAATGGCCTAGGCTGTGGGGTGGAGGTGGCGCGGAGGGGAAGAAACTACCTAATTGAAGAAGTGGGCACTTCCTTACTTTTTGGGATAGACAGTTACGGTACCGAGCATGGGCCAGTCAGTCTGCCTGCCTCTTTGCTATTCAGTTGCAGTCAGTGGTAAAGAGAAGGCAGCACAGGGTGAGGCTGGATGGAACTGGGTCCAATCCCTGGGAATCCCGGCTGCCCCACGTATTTCAGAGCGCCGTTTGTATACTGCTTTTCCTGGTTCCGGTGGGCCCGTGTGCCAAAGCGCCCACTGTGTGTTCCTTTGCCTCCTAGAACGCTGTGGACAGCGTGATGAGACACGTCCACTCCCTCTCCGGCAAGAACGACGGCCTGGTGCCCATGTTTATCAACACCAACAGTGGCCAGTTCACCCACCTCGGGGTCTACACCCTGGGGGCTCGAGCTGACAGCTACTACGAGTATTTGCTCAAGCAGTGGATCCAGGGAGGGAAGAAGGAGAACGAGTAATTCCTCCTTTTTAGAATTCCCCTTCCTTCCTTTTATAAGAAGCCCGCAGGGTTTCCCGTGGAGAATTCTAGGGCTTTTCCCTGCAAGCTTGGTACAGAAATGGAATGTGGGTAGAATTGAAGTCAGGGTGGAAGCAGCTAATTCGTTCTCACAGCCAGGAATACTTTCTGGTCTTCTCAAAGGAAACCATGCATGCGCCCGTTCTCGCACACCACGTGTGGTGGCTCTTCAGTTTATGGGCTGAAGATAACTGTAAATGAGGCAAGGGTGCCAAAGGCAGAAAAAACTTAACGGGCGGCATTCTCTGTGGGCCCTAGGGATGCACCATAGCTTGGCTAGCAGCAGCTTGGAAGAAGCCCAGCCACTAACAATGGCCCCCTTCCTCTCCTCCCTCCCCCTCCGGACAGGCTCCTGGAAGATTATGTGAAGGCTATTGAGGGCGTGAAGAGGCACCTGCTCCGGAAATCCTATCCCAAAAGGCTGACCTTTGTCGGGGAACTCGCTCACGGTCACTTCAGTGCGAAGATGGTGAGCCTTTTTTGAGGGGGAGGTAGCGTGGGGCGCCCTTTTTTTTTGCAATTACAGAGAGTCTCGTGGTGTGCGGCCGTGATACGGCCGAGGCTCTTGCTTCCTCTTCAGCAGCCAGATGCCCTCCGTGTTTAGCAAGAGCGTTGCTGAGTCATGTTTCCTGTCCCAGTTATTGAAAGGCAGCGGATGGATTTGCTTAACGGGGCAGATTCCAGGCTCCCAAGCGCTGTGTTTTCAGCCCTTCGGTCCAGGGATCACGTGGAGTCCTACTGGGCTGCCAGCACCTGGCCTTCTCGAGGGCCCCTAACTGCCTGCGCAGCTCTTCCCCCTCCTCTTCAATTGTCACATCCGTTCCTCTGTTTTGAATAAGGAGTCCCTTTTCTCAGATCTGTGACAGGAAGGCAGCTGGCGATGCCACCAGCCAAGCGTGGCATGCAGGGAGGCCCAGCCCAGGAGCTCTTCCCAGGGCTCAGCAGAGGAAGTCGGTCTCCCACAAGCTCTCCTCCGTCTTGTGTTTCCGGAGCAGGATCACCTGGTCTGCTTCCTGCCTGGCGTGCTGGCTCTCGGGGCTCACAACGGGCTCCCTGCAGATCACCTGACCCTGGCGGCGGAGCTGGCAGAAACCTGCTACCAGATGTACGCCCAAGTGGAGACCGGCCTGAGCCCTGAAATTGTCCACTTCAACACGCACCCACAAAAGGACCGGAAGGACGTGGAAATTAAGGTCAGCGGTTCAGCAGGGCTGATCCTACCTTTGGGTCCCCGGAGCACCAAACAGAGGAGACTAGCCTCCTGATTCACAGCCCGCCCTGAATGAGGCGGGCATCCGAGTCACCCACGGGGTAGCCATGCCCTTCAGCTCCCCTTCTGCTCTTCTTTGCCCAGACGGCTGACAGGCACAATCTGCTGCGTCCCGAGACAGTGGAGAGCCTCTTCTACCTCTACCGGTTCACCGGCGATAAGAAGTACCAGGATTGGGGCTGGGAGATCTTGCAGAGCTTCAACCAGTACACCCGGGTAAGTCTGAGCTTTGGGGCAGGGCAGGCGTGATTGATTTGTAGTATGTTCTGATTGGTAAGCTGTGCTTATACTTTGATATTTTTGTTTACTGGAAATGACAAAGGCAACCGGTAAGAAGACTTTGTAATTGGATATTCTTTCGACTGTAAAACATATATGACCTGGACCGTTTATTGGACTGTGCTATTTCTTAAAATAAACTTTAACTCAGTTCAGTGTAGCTGTGTGTGGCTGAATAATTATTCATAACTACTCTCATAAACGTTTCCATGTGCATATATCCTTGTTACTCAAGGGTTATTCTGTACATATCCTAAAACAATGGTGAACCTTGGTGGCCTTCTGACTTCACACATGGGTTCTTCCACCCAGGTCCCAACTGGAGGCTACACGTCCATCGACAACGTCCAGAGCCCCAGCAACCCGGAGCCGAGAGACAAAATGGAGAGCTTTTTCCTGGGCGAAACCCTCAAGTATTTTTTCTTGCTCTTTTCGGACGACGTCAACTTGATCAACCTGGACCAGTATGTCTTCAACACGGAGGCCCACCCGCTCCCCATCAGGCCATCGGCATAAACCGAAGCCGTCAGCCATTCACAGGCCCGATTCCTGGGACCCCAAGGGGAGGCGTGTGGAAGGCGGAGCGACATTCCTGGTGAAAGGGGCTTCCTGGAGGAATTGTACGTGAGGGAAGGGGGGGTGTCTCTCCAGAACCACTGCCTCCTCTCCAGAAAGGGGCACCCAAGCAAGGGACAGGCAAGTGGGGCTCGCTTCGACCCAGGGAGCACCCGAAAACTAGCTCCACTCCGCTCCACCTCTGGGCGGGAGAGGCCCTTCAGGAGGGAAAAGGCGGCCCTGTGCCAACGCCCCTGGGGCTGTGACTTCATTCCACAGCTGCAGGTGGGGGTGGGAAAGGGACGATGCTCCCTCGAAAACAGTGTTACTGCCCTCCTGATCCCCGAGGGGGAGGAATTTGTGCCCTGTTACAAACTGGGGGAGAAGCTGGATGGGATGGTAAATATATATATATATATATTTTCTTAACTTATCTGCAGCAATGCAGGGAGAAAAATGTGAAAATTTAATTATGGGGAAAAGGGGAAAAAAAAAACCCCAACCGGGAAGTTATCTATGTAGGAATTTATGTGTGTATAATATGGATAATGTTTTGGCTCAGGTATCCTTCCGAAAACTGCTTTCTGCATGAGTTCCTCTTCCAGGTTGGAGGCCCCAGGGGGAGGTTGACCTTTACCTTGAAAGCATATTGGGGGGTGGAGGGGTGGGCTGGAGGTCAAGGAAGGAGCAGGTCACAATCCTTACCCCCCAGAGCGGATTCTGCCCACTAGCTCTCCCTGGAAAGTTGGGCTTAAAAAGCCAAGCAACTAACCAACTTCTGCTCAGCGGCTCTGAACTACCAGCCACGGAGGAAACGGCTCGCTAAAGGTGTGAACTCACGATCCAGTTACACCGAAACGTGGCACGAAGGCTCGTTAGCTTCCGCTTTACGCTTTGTGGTGGTGGTCTTTTTGTCTGTCTCTGAGGCAAGATAAGAGGTGGTGCCCCTCCCCCAGGCTCTCTGGCGTGGGCAGGGTCTGCCTTTCCATGCCAGCCCTTCCTTTCTCTGTCTTTCCCCCCCTGTTCTTTCTAGCTTTCGTGTCCCTCCTTCCTTCTTCCAGTCGCTCTATCTCAGCACTTTAAAGTGGGGGCAGAGAGAAAGATTCATGGGACAATCTCCCCCCCCCCCACCGTTTTGGTGGGACTGTTTTTTTTTGGTATTTGGGGGCTTCCCTAATTGTGCCATTCATGCTCGCTGCTGCTCCTGCCTGGGGACGTTGTAGCTGGAATGGCTGCTTTAAATCCCGGCCCCCGGGGGAAGAGGACCAGGCAGGCAGACTGGCACTGCCCCCCCCCTTGGCACAGAAAGGAACCGCACGAGCTCATGGCACCGCTGGAGCTGCGGCAGAAATCCCGGGCGGGATCGTTTTCTGCGAGAAAGTGGATGCAGAGGGACTGGGGGTCCCGTTTCTTCTCCCCATCCCAACAACAAGCATGTTACTCAAGAGACTCGTTTGGTGCTACCTGATGGATGGGGTGGCGGTAAAGATCAAGACAAGAGCTGCTCAGGTCTCTCGGACTCCCTTCCTGCCCCCTGCAATATCACAAGGCTCAAGAGAGGGAGAGAATCAAATGCTTGGAACAGCTGAAGCACAATAGTGTCACAATAAGGAAGATTTCTTCCCACTCTGTGGACTGCTGGAGAACTTCACTGTCGCCATGTTCTTTTAAATGGCATTTTGTTTGCTGTTGTGGCCACAAACTGAATTGGGGGGAGGGACAGGGTTCTGGCTTTCGAGGGGGGGGGGCTTGCAAGGCACTATTGTATAGTTTCCTGTTCTCCTGTTTAAATAGACCCTGGAATTTAAAAGCCATACTGTAAAACCCCAGTTTTGGGAGGCCGACACTTTATTTTGAACTGGTGCCTTCTGGTTTCGAGGGGGAAGAGAAGTTTTGGGTTGGTCACGTCCCCAAATGCGAGCATTTCTTCCAGCAGAGCCTAGATCTGGGCTGCAGACCCACCAACCACCTGCAGTTCTCCGAGCCTCTTTCAAACAAGCCATCTAGGATGTTTGTTTCCCGGCTCCTTCTCAGAGTTAGATGCTGAACAAACCACACACACACACACACACACGCCCTCCCAGTGCAGAATTGCTTTGCTGCTTTGCCCGTGCACAACCCTGAATTTCCACTTGCCTCATGTTTTCCATGGAGGCTGGAATGTCATCCTAGTTTGGAAATTTCAAGAGGAAATCTGCCAGGAAAACATACATTTTTTTGTTTGTCTTGCGCAGCCAAATGGGGACACGTTCCGCGTGATTTTCGTGCCGTCTTTATCACGGCCAGTTCATCTCATGTCTTAAGAGCAGAGGACGGAGTCTTAAATGATCAGGCACAACTGGATCATTGGCTGTAAGCGGACCGGAAGTGAGGGGAGCCAAACTTGGTAGAGAAAGCTGGCTATCACTTTCAATTTATCAATTTTTTTTTTCCCCCCTCCCAAGAAGAGACAGACTTGCTGAAATCTTGTGGGTGTGATCTGGTCCAAAGTATTTGTAAAGTAGAACTGATTTCTTTTGCGAACGTGCAAACGGTTCAAAGTGGGGCGGGGGGAGAAATCTCTGAAAACGAAAGCGATCTTAAAAGTGATTCTGGCTGGGAAGTTCAATCTGCAGAATTCTACTCCACCTTAATAAACTTTCCAATTTATTTTGAGACCCTGCATTTTTTCTGAGCCACTGATTGGTTTACGTGGGTTAAGTTGGCCTTTGCGTGAGAGGTTGAAGGATGGAAGGATACCCCTTTGAAGAAAGGTGCCAGGAAGTGAAACTCACCCTGGGCTCAAGCCCTGTGGCATCATCATCCCTTGATAGCAACCCGGGTAGAACTTTCCCGCGTAGGGTCTCCAAGTGAACCAAGTTGGCGAAGGAAAGTAGTTTTTTTCCTTGGTGTGTGTGTGTGTGTGTGTGTGTGGGAGTCTTCCAGGTTTCTACCAGGGTGGAGGAGGACCTGGCTAGATGATCTGAAGGTACAACTCAGGGTAGCACTCCAATTGCTTTCAGGGCCCCTGACTTAGCACGACCAATCTTCAGTGCATCTTAGCATAAAGTCTGAACTCTTCCTCCCTCTTCTCTCCACCCCCCACCCCCCAAAAGTTCCCAGATCCTTTCTTGGAAAGAGGTGAACAAAACGCCAGTTTCATCCCAGCCTCCATGAACCTCCCAACCCAGGAAGGTCCCCCTGGAGGAAACTTTATTCCTTATTCTTCAGCACTGCAGAGAGCATGAGAGTGTCACTGCTTAAGGAGAACACTACAGTCCCCCTCCCTTCACGCCCAGCGGTCCGGGGGCTTCTGTTAAAAGACACCGGCTGGCAACTCGGATGCTACTTGGTGGCCGCTTCCACCCAGCCCCGGATGATCCTGGCTTCCTGTAGCCGAGCTTCCCTGACCGAGGCGGGGTCAGCTGGGTTGGAGCTCCTGTTTTTTTGGGGAGAGGGGAAAAAATTAAGCCCAGTGAAGTGGACCATCCCTGCTTGCTTGTCAGAGGGCAACCATCCAACCACGGGAACGGAGTAGTTCCAAGTGGCTTTTAAGGTGTGTTTGCTTGCTGTAGCAGCACCCCTCCCTCCCAGGGAACGCAATCACCGTGCTTCCTCTTTCTGAAACTTTTGTAAAATTCTCGAAAGCTTTAAAAAAACAAAAGGGGTGGGGCATTGAATCATCTGATTTCTTAAACAGGAATGTCCATTTTGACTTCTGGGGGGGAAAAAAGCACCTTGGAATAACCATGAGTGAGAAACGCCCCCGAGACCTCTGAAGAGTCTCCCTGGTAGAGACCAAAGGGCTCCCTAACTCAGCCCCTCGGCCTGCACTACGGCAACAGCAGCCCTCCTGGTAGAAGCCGGGAGCGGTTCGGAGAGGGGAGGTCAGAGAGGGAGGCAGCCCTTCCTCACCGATGAGCCTGCTCCCCGGCCAGAGAGAGGGGAGGAGGAGCAGGAAAAGCCTGCCTAGAGCTCCACCAAGCAAGAGGTGGGGAAGAAGGCCAGGGGACCAAACGTACCGGAGGTCGAGGTGATGGGCACCCCCTTTGATGGTGATGGCAATCACGGAGGAGCTCAGGTTCTTCCTCACCTGAAACGGCAACATCAGAAAGTCAAAACTCCTCAGGGAAGGGGGGGGGGGTGGAACAGCAGGTAACGGGTCCAGGTAGATCCTGAGCCGATCCCGGGAACGCGGAGCAGGTACTTACCCCGCCGGATGCCCAGGGGTCCAGGTCTCCGTTGGAAAAGATAATGTTGCTTGCAGCAGCCAGGTCTGCCAGTTGTCAAAAAGAACACAGCAAGGTGTGAATGATAGAAGTGCACAAAAGTTATCCTGGGACGGTGGGGAGGCTGAAGCGAGGGAGGCCAAGAGAGGGGCAGCCCCCATTGTGTGTGTGTGTGTGTGTGTGTGTGTGGTGTTTCAGGAGGAGAGCGCCTGCCTTAAAACCACTCAACGGCTCTGCAAAAGCGCCTGCCTTTCCCAGAAAGGTCCTTTCAACCAGCCAGGCCTTTCCCACAAGGAGGTCCCAGGTTCACACTCCCATCTCAGGTCGTATCCCGACAAAAAGAGGGCCCAGAAAGAGCCCCCTCCCACAGGGCACCTGTCAACCTGGGACCATGTCCTGCTGCCCCCTTTTTAAGCCTCACAGTCGCGCCCTCCGCCCGCAGACCACGAAGTGCATAGAGGGGACCCTTCAGGGACCCAACCGCAAGCCGAAATCCCAACCCAGGCTGCTTCTCACCGCCGCCCCAGAAGTTGACGCGCAGCCACGATGGCCGGGGCCAAACCCCCCACTTGCGGAAGCAGTAGCCTTCCCGGGCGGCCTCGGTGAAGGGGAGTTCGGGAAACATGTCGGTCACGTTGTTGCTGTCGAAAGCTAAGTTGATCTCGGTGCAGGCCTGGAACGGAGGAGAGCGAGAAGCAACCGCAGGGGGGAGTGGATGGCCCCTGTCTACGCTGCGTCAGCCCAGCCCCCTCCCCAACCCAGTACTGGCTGCTTTCAGCGCTGGCCCCTCCGTTGGGAAGGGGGAGCCCCATAGCAAGAAACACCCCCCCACCTTGCAAAAATGTTCAGGCAACCTTGCAAGTAAGAAAGGCCACAAACTTAGGAAATGTTTTTCCATTCCATCCCTGGCGATCGAATGCGCCTAGATATCCTCTTTTTTAAAAAAAATTATTAAAAAGTTTTTTTATTTTTATATTTTGCACATCTCTTCACGCGAGCAACGTGATTCCAGATTACAACGTTTATACGTAGTCGTACTTGCATTTCCAAATTTCTTATTTAATATCACATCAAATTATTATCCATTCTACTGATCTTTAAATAAATTTCCATTTTATATTTCAATTCATTAATTCAATATCAAAGTTATTTTCTCACATATATTTCCAATTCTTTATCCCCTATTATTTCCATTTTCAGCTTACCACCCATTTTATTTTGCCTTATACATTATCTTCATTAATTAACTCAAGACCAACATTAGATAGATAGATAGATAGATAGATAGATAGATAGATATACATACATACATACATACACATATAATAAATTAAAATTAAAATAAACTTAATGTATTTAGGATCCACGTGGTATATTCCTCAATCTACAATATATCTTATATTTATTCCAACGCTATTCATATAACCATTTCATGTTTTCTTTATTTCCACATAGCCAAATTTTACTCCTATAATTTAAATAGTTTCATTCCCCTACTTTTAATTATATTATTCTCATTATAAAATTCCCATATGAGCCATATTTTTTATTTTCTCATATCCTTTTGTTTAGTCAATTATAATTTCTATTTTATTTAGGATATACATAAAAAAGAACGGATTAATAAGAAATCCCTCTTAACATCTCTAAATGCCTCGATATCTTCAATGGCAGCTTCCACCCACTCACCCACCGCAGTCGCCTCCGTACCTGGCCAGCCCAGGTGCGCCAGCTCTTTCCCCCGACCTACCTGATAATCCCAAGCTTCAGCATTGGGGCCTAAGCCACAGCCTGTTGGATCGGAACATTTATGGTACATCTCGTAAATGTCAAAGCACGTTTCAGTCCCCGTGGAGTTGTAAAATACTCCTGGTGGAAGCAAGAAGAGGAGGTTGAGTCCATTTTAGGTGCTCAACAGAGGCAGGGAAGGTTAGTCAGAGGGGAGGTGGTTTCTTAAGCCTCAGTCATTCTGGTGGACCCACCGAGCACCTACAAAGCCCACCTTAAAAGACGCTCATCCTGTTTCCAAAGTCTCAGATTAAAATTCTTTGGGAGAGACGCAGCTAAAATAACCACAGAGCCAGAACAAAAAAAAAAAAACCTTGGAGGAAACACTGAAAGCGTTGGAGGTTGTTTAGTCAACACACCACACACACACACACACATGCTTAAGGCTTCAGCATGTGATTCAGGACACAGAAAGGGGACAAATCCTTTTGGCCAGGTACAATGGGGAGCTCTGCTTGTTACGGTAGAAGGCAAACTCTTGCTGGTGGCTGGGCAGAGAAATTGCAAATATCCCTTGTTAAAAACCTCTTTCTCTTCAGCCGAGGTATAAATCCTAGGAACAGCAGGAGAAGCCAGGTTTTCTTCCAAGCAGGGGACAAGCCTGGACCTGCCTCTTCCCCCACTTTGGCCAGACCAGGAAACGGAGGGAGACCCACCACACCTTGGTGGACACCAACCAATGGGAGGGAGGGGAGGAGATTGGTGGCTGCTGCCTTGGAGATGAGGGATCAGCTGTCCTGCTCTCCTGGTAGCCCATTAAAAACAAGAGCGAAGCACAGCTAGCAAGGCCGGCCATCCCACGGCCGGGTCCAGAGAAGACAGAAACCCCAGAGGTGCTCCCCATGGGCAGAGGGCAGGGAAAGGGCCGCTTCTGAGCTATGGCCTCTGGAGAGGCGCCTCTAGGGGAGCGTGAAGTGGCAGGAGGCCAGAGTCTCAGCTCAGACACCTACCTGCCTAAACTCCTGGAGGGGCTCCAGGACCTCCGTTCCCAGAATGCCCTGTGTGACGTGGTGCTGGAGGCCGAGGGGGCCTCCTTCGCTGCCCACAGAGCCGTCCTGGCCGTAGCCAGCAGCTATTGCAAGATTCACTTCGCCAGGGAGGCAGCCGGCCGGGCAACCCCACTCAAGCTGGCACCACCGGTGACCGCCAGGGGCCTGCAGGGCGTCTTGTCTTTCCTTTACTCCAACCGGCTGGAGCTGACTCTGCAGACGGTCGAGGAGGTCTTCCGGGCAGCTGAGGTGCTGCTGGTGCGCGAGGTGATGCGCCTCTCCTTCCGGTTCCTGGAAGGAGCCCTGGACCGACACACCTGCCTGCCCATCCTTCACCTCGCTCGCCGGCTCGGCCCAGAAGGGCTGAGGCTAAAAGTGCAGCGCTGGGTCAGCAAGCACGGCGGCCACCTCCTGAAGGACCCTGCACAGCTGAAGGAGCTGGACAGGGCGACGCTCTGCGAAATGCTGGACGGAGGAGACACCCAGGGACTGAGCGAACTGCAGCTCTTTCAGGCCGCTATTTGCTGGCTGGAGCACAACGGCTCCCGCCAGGAGGATGCAGCCGAGGTCCTGGGCCACGTCCGTTTCCCCTCCATTCCCCTCCCAGACCTCCAGAGGTTCGTCCAGGAAACTCCTGTCATGAGAACTGAGCCTGCTTGCCGCCGGTACCTCCAGGAAGCCCTGGACTACCACGGCCAGCCGTACGTGCAGCCGCTTCTCCAGAGCGAGGGCTCCCGGATGCGCCAGAGGAACGAGGCACTGATGGTGCTGGGGGGCAGATCGGCAGACAACGCTGTCTGCGGGGACATCTGGGCGGCTGACCGGCACTGCCATTCGTGGATGGCTGTCGGGAAGCTGAGTGGGCCACTGTACAACCACTGTGTGGCTGTCCTGCACGACTTCGTCTTCGTGATGGGGGGCCAGGAGAGCTTTGATCCGACCGGCCAGGAGCCTTCCAAGAAGGTAAGACAACTGCAGCTACCCGAAGACAGCTGGCGCTTGGGGGAGCCAATGTCCCTGCTTCTTTGCTGCCAGCATCATAGAGCTCCTGGCGGCAAGGCAGACTTCCCTCTTCCCTCTCCAGGTGTTCAGGTTTGACCCTTAACAACACCTGGCTGCAGCTGGCCAGCATGCTGGTCCCCAGGACTCGCTTCTACGCCGGGGCCCTGAACGAGCGGCTGGTGGCTGTGGGGGGTGGAGCACCGCTGGGGATGCCAACCGACACAGCCGAGGAGTACCGCCTTGCCAAGAATGCCTGGCGGCCCCTCCCGGCCTTCCCAGTGCCGGTGGCTGACCACGCGGGGGCGACGCACGGAGGCATCTTGTATATCTCAGGTGGGAAAAGGTCCTTCCTGGGCAAAGACTGGCTACTCTGGGTTTGGGGCAGCCCCCTTCCCAGGCCTTGAAGGAACCCCGGCCCTTTTCCTTTGGCACAGGAGGCTTCGTCGAGGGCCAGACCTTGAGCACCATGTACAGCTACCTCTCCCGCCTGCGCTGCTGGATCAGGAACCGGCCGATGGCCTTTGCCCGCTGCGATCACGGCATGGCAACGGTGGGAGACCGCATCTTCTGCCTGGGAGGAAGGGCTCTGGCCAGCGTAGGTGGCATTTGCTCCCATTCCTCTTTGGGCTCGGGATTCCTCGAGGCTCAGCTGAGTGTCCTTGGCGGTGCCCTCCGGTTCTGCCCCTAAGCTTTGGTTCTTTGTAGGGCCAGGAGTGGGTCCCCGTGAGCGAAGTGGAGTACTACTGCCCCGTTACCAACCAATGGACCCAGCTCTACCTGCCGGCCATCGACCTCTGCCACTTCAGCCTCACCCACAGCCAGCTTCAGCTCTACGCGATGGGCGGAGGGTCTCTGCGGCGGAGGAGCAAAGAGGACGGCGTCTGGGTCTGCCACCCCAGCAGGGGAACCTGGGTCAAGTTGGGCTGCCTGCCCCGGACTCTGGCGGATCACGCCTGCTGCTTCGTTCACCTGCCGCCCGGGATAGCAAGCCCGGGAGAAACCGAGAGAGAGGAGACTTCGGCCGGCGGCGGTAAATAGCTGGAGCAAAGCAGTTTGGGGTTTTTTTTTTCCTGGGGTGGCCCCTCAGGGAGACGAACTGGGGATGATTCTGTTCCGAGCCCCCACCCCCACCCCCCCTGGAGAAATGCAGCGTTGGCAGAATGAAACTGGTCTACTCACCAGAAAGAGCTGCCAGCCCTCGGATGGGGTCCTTGCTGGCCAACATCAGTTCACAGCCAACCTGAAATATCAGGTGTGTCTAGGCTCAATTTCTCTATGGCCCCTCCCCATCAAAAGCAATTGAGCACATTGCACACACACACACACACACACACACACACGTTTGGCTACCTGCCAGCTGACCCAATAGGGTCTCTTTTCTAGCTCGTTTGGGGTTTCATGCCAGCTTAAAAAACATGCCATAACTAATCTTACGCTTTCTGGCCCAAATGCTTATATTGTCACGGAAAAGGGTGGGGGGAAAGCCCAAATTTCTCTCTATTACTGCCTCGCCTAGGCTCATTCATTAAAGACCTCTGGAAGAGGGAAGGGTCACTTTTATCGGTTTAAGGATCTCTTGAAAGAGCGGGCAAGGAACGTGGTTTGGTTACCCTTTGGCAAACGCACCAACCCTGGGCAGAGATACGTGAAAGGACTTGGGTGGGGAGCTTGCTACTGTATTTTTCAAAAAATACAATATCAGCACGAAAGGGACACCGCCACAAGAATGGGGGGGTTTAGTTTTGCCAAGCTGGGTACCCTGAAAGACCGAGCTGCTCCACACCCAAAGGAGGCTCAGCCCTCACCTTGACGGGGTTCGCTGGAAAGTGGCCCATAAAGTCTATTTTGTAAGGATAATCCATCATAGCCATCATGGTGAAGGCGTTCCGGGCGAACTCGAAGAGCTGCTTGACGTCCCCTTGACTGGAAAGCTGGTGGCAGAGAGCCATTTCCATGCTGATTCTGCCGTAGGCTTAAAGACAAAGGAGAGGGGCCCCTTGAGTTTTAAAGGTGCTGCAATCGGTATCTTCCGCCTGTTCAATAAACTGCATATTTTTTTTGGTTTAAACCAGGGGTCGCCAACCTTTTGGACCTCAGGGACCACACCAAACTCATCATTTTAAATCCCGCAGACCAGAGACCCTGGGAAAATCCTTTAAAAAAGTCTGCAGGAAAATTCCCCACCCTGTTTTCCTACCGATCGATCGTTCTTTATTTGGGATCGCAGGATACCGTCTCCAGCTCCGTTCTCAGGGAGAGAGAGAGAGAGAGACTTTTGGCTTCATGCAAGGAAAGCAGCAGCAGCCGCAGAAGTCTTTCTTTCTCTCCCCCAAACTCTGCCAGAAATGAGTCTTTGCTGGCGCAGCCTCTTGCAGGGCCCCAAAGATACATTTCTGGTGGAGTTTGGGGGAGAGAAAGAAAGACTTTTGCTGCTTTCCTTGTGTGCAGCTAAAAGCAGGAGAAGAAAGAAGCGGAAAGAAGCAGCCCATTGCCCAGGCGAGACGCATGAGTCGAGTGGGGCAAGTTCCCCCACTCCACCCTTTCCCCCCTCCCCTCACTACCTCGTGTTTGCAATGCAAGCGACACAAGCCTTGTGTTCCCACAGGCCACGTGGGCGGCGCAGCCTTGTGTTCCCACGCAGCCTGGATTAATTGCTTTGGGGGTGACATTTCTCTGCAGGCCACCAAAATTGTCTCATGGACCACCAGTGGCCCCCGGCCGACCGGTTGGCAGCCACTGGTTTCAACCATCCTGGTCAAGCGTAGGGCAGCAACGTGTTCAGTCACAAACCACCTACAACTTCACACCCTAAAATGTGTTCGCCCCCACTTTGTGTTCGCTCCTTCCTTTACCTCCAATGAGGCTAAGGTCTTTGATTTGTCTGAATGCTTCTCGGACAGCTTTGGCACACTCTGGACTGTAGTTCTGAAAGTCCTGCAAGAAATTCCACAATGCATCCTGTTGCATAGAATAACAGCGGCGAGGAGAGTTTTTGTACGGGGTGGAAGTTAGAAAACGTACAATCTGAAGATTTGTTAATACAGAAAAACATTAGAATGTGCCAAGATGGACAAACTTACAATAGAACTAAAAGACGAGGAAGAATCCGAATGCTATGCAGTAGGGGATAGATGGCATAAGTGGACAGAACGTAGGAATAAGGATAAATGTATAGATATTAAATGTAAACATATGTAATATCGATGGCGCAATACTGTTGAACAATGTAAATAGAGATGTGTAATTTTGAAAATAAGTGAAATAAATAAAAAGAAAGAAAGAGACGAAATTCCCAAACTGAGCCAGAAAGCGAATTGGATTATTTCAGATTCACTGGGGGGGAATGTGGGGGTGATCAGGAAAAAGGGAGCCCCGATAAAGGTGCCCTGTCTTACTGTTGTGACATCCTTGAAGAACTGGCCAGGGTCCCCAATCCCTGCCGTGGACAGCACAGGGGCGCTGGCAGCAAGGGCCCCGGCCACCAGGTTGGGGTACTTCAGCCTCATGTAGGCGCTGAGCATCCCTCCATAACTGTGAAGAGGAGAAGGAGAAGGTTGGGGGGGGGGGTTTAGAGCACTGCACCCCAGAACAACTAGACACAAGGAGAGTTTTTCCCCCAACACCATCACTCTGCCAAACAAATCATTCCCTCAACACTGTCCAACTATTTACTAAGTCTACACTACTCTTACTATTAATCTCATCACTCGTTATCGCCCATCCCCTCCCACTTGTGAGTGTATGACTGTAACTCTGTCGCTTGTATCCTTGTGATTTTTACTGACTGTTTCCTGGTATGATTACATATTGCACCCTATGACTATTATTAAGTGCTGTCCCTGATGATTCTTGACTCTTGACGAATGTATCTTTTCTTTTATGGACACTGAGAGCATTTGCACCAAGGCAAATTCCTTGTGTGTCCAAGCACACTTGGCCAATAAAAGAATTCTAATTCTAATTCCTGGACAGAGGAAGCAGATACTTTTTGGCTCGCTAAAAGGGATCACGGCCTCATTGCTATCTGGCGCACCCAATATTTTGCCCGCCCGGAAACCCCTCCTCACCTGCCCCCGAAGGCGATGACTGGCGCGCCCTGCGCTTGGTGCTGCTCCTTCAGCCACGCGATGAGAACCGCGTAATCGGCCAAGGCCTGCTCCACGCTCAGCAGGCCGATGTTCGGCCCCTGCAGGGATGCTGCTCCGAACGGAAGCGATTTCCCATAATACCTCTTAAAAGAAACCGGAGGGAAGAGCAGCCAGTGACCATCTGGGGCCATGGCAGCCCCTCCTCCAAGGGCCCTCCTGCCCACCCTGCCCGGAGACGACAGGCCCCCTTACGTGTTCTGCAAAGACCACCAGGGCCCTCTGCTGCTCTGCCAGCTCCAGCAGGAAGCCGGTGTTGAGGGCGAAATCCCAGATGTTCCCTTCGTTGCCTGTGTACAAGAAGATGGGGCCGACCCGCTGCTTCCAGAACTTATCTGCGGAACAAAGCCGCGTCGGGAAAAATGCAGTTTAGTTTATTGTCATTGCATCTCGTACAACGAAATCGAACACATCATGACCATGAAAATGAACACAAAACACACACCCTTCACACTCCACACATTGAACAGAAACCCCCGACACCGCACCAACACTGCACCATACAGTAGAATTCAACAGAGTTACTGCCCTGGGATAGAAGCTGTTTTTTTTTTCCCTAAGCGGAGGTCCTCGTTGAGTGACCACCCCATTTAGCAACCATTTGCAGTCACAATGAGGATGAGAGAGACATCTGGCGGCCAGCCTTCCCTCTGCGTGTCCGCCCAGAGAAGGAGAGCTGGCTCAAGAGAGTAAGCCCAGTCGCCGGGATCGCTTCACTCAGCAGCCGAGAGGCCACTCCCAACTGGGGTTGCAAAACGAGGTCTTCCCTGCACAGCCTGGAGACCCCTCCAGGGCAACAGGTCACGAAGCAGCAGCCACCCACTGTCTCCCCCCCCCCCGGCAGCTGTGCGTGGACCCTCTTGGAAACCCCTGCCCTGGGAGGGGGGGGGCTTTCAAGAGAGGCTGAAGCTCAGAGACCGGGGCAAGGAGGGGCGCATTGCCCCCCCCCTCCACGGGTGGGCTTCCCCATTGACACACACACACACACACACAGCTCACCTGTGATGAGGTACCTCTGGGGGAAGGTCCGGTTGCGGCAGTTCTGGAAGTTGAAGTGGTCCAGCCGCTGCTGGAAGAAGCGCTCCTGGAAGGGCGGCGGGGGCGGCGGGGGCTGCCAGGAGGAAGGGGGCGTCTTTAGGAAGGGCAGCCCCCTCCCCCGCTCCGCCGGATCGCAGCCGCCGCCACTCCCGCCCCTCCCCTCCCCGCCGAGACCCTCACCTGCCGCCCCCAGGAGGAGGAAGAGGAAGAGGAGAGGGGGCGCGGGGGTCCTGCCAAGATCGCCTCCATGCCGCCGCTTCGCTTCCGCCAGTCACGCGCCGGAGGGCTCGGCCGGTCACGTGCGCGGAGGTCACGTGGCCCTAAAATAACCCCCAAGCGCGGCGGCGCCCGTCGCCATGGAGACCGAAGGGAGGCCGGAGACGCCCCCCTCGCCCTCCTCGCTGGGCGTCTTGGGTGGGTGGGGGCGGCTTAGGAAGCCCCTGCCCGTCTCTGAGCTCCCTCCACCCCCCGCTTCCTCCCCACAGTCCTCCCCTCCCAGGCGAGCGCCCTTTGCACATGCTCAGAGGTCGGACGGGCCCTCAGAAGCGCTGCCACTCAAGACCCCGCCCCCGCCCCCAGACTCGCTATCCCAGCCGTGGCGGCCTCAGGGGCTTCCCGCCCGCCCCATGCAACACAGGAGGAGGGAGGGCGGTCCGGGGTCCCATAATGCGCGGCCGGGGGTGGGGGTGGGGGTGTCTCGGCGGCCTCCTTTCCCCGCCCGCCCGCTGGGTGGCGCCGGGCCGAGGCGGAGGCGGGAGCGGAGCGTCGTCTGAGCGCCCCGCGGCTCAGCACGGAGGCGGCGGCGGCGGAGAAGGAGGCGTGGAGCGGCCCTGGCAGGTGAGTGCCCCCGCCGGTCCTGCCCCGGTGCCCGCACGCGGGCGGGCGGGTGGGGAGAAGCCGAGCCCCGGGACGCCTCCCCGGCCTGCCGCTCCCGGGACAGGTGGAAGGGAGCCCGGGGAGGGTCGAGGACCCCTGCCCGGACTGGAGCGGCCCTTTGCAACGTTGGCATCCCTTGCAAAAATGCCCCCGCCGTCCTTCCTTCCGCGGCTGCCCGGGACAGCAGGCAGCGCCGCTTCCCCCCTTCCCCCCGCCTCCCGTTCATCCTCTGGTCTGGGGTCTCCCCTCTTGAGAGTCCCCCCACCAAAGGTCCCCGAAGGAGATTCCCAGGCTGGGCATCGCTCAGGGCCCCCTCCCCACAACCCGCCCCCGCGCGTCCCTCCTCGGCCGAGGGTGGCAGACAAAAAGCAGATTTTAATGGAGCTGCTCGCATCGGCGGCTCTTGTCCGCAGGAGCGGCAGCCTCTCGAGAAGGTTAAAAGAAGAAAAAAAAAGGAACAGAAGGACCGGGAGCCACAGGCGATAAATATGTTGATCCATCGGGTGCAGTTTTATTTGTTTATTTGACTGGCAGGAGCTGCCCGGCTCCCTCCCCCCGCAGCGTCCGCTTTAACCTCCAGGAGAGGCCGGGGATTAAAAGCAAGATCTCTCCGCTTGCCCAGTCAGGTGCCCCACCTGAGCCCAGAAAGCCCCCCAGTGTGAGCATTGAGTTTCTGCCAGGAGGGAGTTGTGGCTACCCACTTTTCATTGGGGCAACCCTGAGAAATTTGGGGGAGGGGGAGGGCCGGCTGCCTCGTCTTCTCCCTAGGAAGGGAGACGGCGAATTCTTCCCTTCCTGTGTCTTCTTAGGCAGGAAACGTTGGTGCCACGTTGGTGCTGCTTCATAGCTATAATTACCCTCTGGCCTGACTTAACCAAAGTTCTTGGTTAAACCCGCCTTTCCACCCCCACTACAACCTCTCCAGATGCTTTGTCTTCTTCTGTAGTTTTGGCTGTTGGCTTAGACTTACGAGGAGTCCAGAAGCTCCACATCCTTTGACCTAGATCGTTGCTTGGTGAGTTACCAACCCAGGTGGGGCTGGACGCTTGACTTGTCAGGTTGAGGCAGGTCTTGTTTTGTGTTTGCCAAGTCTTGTTCGGCTGGCCAGGCACTTAAGTTGGTGTGGATTGAGAAGGAAAACACCTCACCAAGCGTCTCCCATCTGGGGAATTGGTGGCAGGAAGGCAGGTTGCCCTGGGTGCAGGGAGTTAGGGGGCCTGTCTTGTGCTTTGGAGTCAACAGACTGGAATTGGGGATGGAGCAGAGAACGGGGAGACTGAGGATTTAGGGAGAAAATGCACTGTTGGGCAACTGAACATCTCTGGTTGAACAGGACTGGTATAAAGATTTGGAGCCGGACGTTTGCCCGGGAATACGGCTTGGCTCATTTGTGTGAGTTGTCTGCAACTGGGCTGTGGATGCTTTCCTGCTTGGTCCTTCTCCTTGAGGTAGAGTCCCATGGGTCTCCGTGTGGGTGAGCATCCTGGCCTTCTCCTTGGAGGGCCAGATTTGATAGCCTCTGGGATCCCTTCCTAACCCTTCCTAGATCCAGAGTAAGAGTCAACCCTGGGCAGGAACGGCCCCTGTTTCCTAGCAACTGGCCACCGTCTCCTCTACAGATTCCAGAAATGGCCTTGGAACAAAAGGCTCTTAAAACTCTTTCCCCCCCCCCCTCAATTCTAGCGGCTGAGTTTTCCAGTAGCTCCGGGGCGAGCAGACCATGCCTGGCCCTGCCAGGAATGGCCCCGTCAGCCGTTTCTGCCTAATGGAACTGGCATTGATCTACCACTGCAGGGCTCTGGGCATCTGCGCCAGCTCTGCTTTCGCTCTCAGCGAGATCTGCAGTGGAGGGTGGGAAGATATTGTGACAAGCACACAATCCCGGCTGGCGAAGCAGGAATAGGTCTGGAGACACTGCATCCAGCTGCTCTCTCTCTCTCTCTCTCTCTCTCTCTCTCTCTCTCTCTGTCTCTGTCTCTGTCTCTGTCTCTGTCTCTCTCTCTCTCTCTCTCTCTCTCTCTCTCTCTCTCTCCCTCTCTCTCTCTCTCTCTCTCTGCCTCTCTCTCTGTCTCTCTCTCTCTCCCTCTCCTCTTTCTCTCTCTCCTCTCTCTCTCTCTCTCCCTCTCCTCTTTTCTTCTCTCTCTCTCTCTCTCTCTCTCTCTCTCTGAGCTGGGTTGTTTTCTTGCAAAGATGCTTCACGACCCAGAGTAGGTAACATCATCAGTGCCGGCGGGGTTTGCTGCAAATGCTCCTCCGAGCACTGAGGGTGTAACCTGGTTGGGTTGTGAAACGTCTGCAAGAGAACAGCCAAGTTCAGGAAGCACCAAGGACCCCTCAAAGAAAACCCAGTGTGGCCTGCAGCCAGACCTCCCCTCCCCTCCAACCGCCTGGGCCTCAGCACCTGCATCGCGCCACATAGAGCCGAGGCTGTGGTGTCCTTTCCAGAGCAGGCCTAAGACGTAGCATGCCGGCTCCCGCAGTCATCAGGGCCCTTGCCCAGGAGTCAGATCCTTGGGTCCAGCGAGACCGTCTGCTTTAGAAGACTGAAACCGGCACGCTTGCAAACAATATCAGCAGCTGCGTTCTTGTTTACTTTTAATTTATTTTTGTCTTTTCCGACTTTTCAAAGCGAGGCTGGTGTTTTTCTGTGCGCCAGCCTCTTCCGTGCTTTAACTCAAACATCCCCCAATTAGCGGCACCCCCCCAAATCAAGCTGAAGGCCTTCGATGATGGCCTGGAACCTCAAAAAGGCAAACTTATCAGAAATTATGCCGGATTTGTCGGTTTGAGGTAAGGGCTCTGTGGTTTCCCTGTGTAGTACAACGTTGGTCTCCCGAGCAGCTGGATTTTGTGCCAGGGATCAGATTACAGGTTTGGAAGCAGAGAATGGAGGGCAAGCCTCTGCAAAAAAAAAAAAAAAACCCAAACCCATTGCAAATAAAGGAGCTGGGGGGTGGGGGAAGGAAACGGAGCAGGGGAGCCGGTCCGTGCTAGAATTTGCAAAGCGGGAAGCCGAGGCATGTGGGTCTTTCTTCCAGCTCCCCGAGTGCCACAAGCGCATTCCTGCTGCGTTGTTGTCTTCAGCCTGGGAAACTGGAGGCTGCAGCCTCCCCCCCCCTCCTCAACGGGCCTGTTTTTGTCGGACGGACAATGGGCCCATTTTGCTAGCTATCTGTGTCTTAAAGAGAAGAGGCCAAAACCGCCAAGTCGTAAAATCAGTCTCCAGAAAGGTTTTTTTTTCTCCCAGCTGGGTCTCTGCAGCGAATTCAAAGGTGCTGCCCCCCCGGTCACGCCACGCCCGGTATGGGGGTGTTGGCAGTTCTGCCTCCGATGCCAGGAGGGAGGGGCTGCTGCATGAAACGTTCACGGAGGGGCTGCTCCACCCAGGCAGTAACAAGGAAGCCTACGCGGGAAAGGCCAAGAATGCAAGGCATGGACCCAGGGCTGGGCAGGGGTCCTGTGACGCCCCACGCCCATGAGTTCAGCACCTGGGAGACTCGGCCCGGAGAGGGGGAAGGAAGAGGCCTGAGCAGCCAGGGGGGATTCCCAGAGAGCTCTGGAGTACCCACTTAAATACCAGAGCAGCTCCTACTCAATCTGAGAGCATCTGCAGGCGGAGGCTAGAAAGGCCTTTAGCTGGCAAACCACTTGGCCCCAGCGCCTCCCAGCGCTTCCTCTTCTTCCACTCACCGGAGCTCCTAGTTTGGTGTGAGTCTTCGTCGGTAAGCCTGGCTAGCTGTGAAATGGAGACGAGCGCTCGGCCTGAGAAGGGGGCCTTTCCTGAGGCACCAAACCTCCCCTCCTTCCCTCTCCGCAGGGCCTGCCTTTACCATGCACAAGGTGGCTTTGGCGTCCACGGATTTGCCCGGCTCGACCCCCTGCTGCGAGGAGACCCCGGACTCTTATTGCCCAGAGGATGACCGGTGGCAGAAGCTGCGCACGGCGGTCCGGAAGCTGGAATTCTGGGAAAGCTTTGAGGCGGAGCTGATAGGCAGCGGCTTCTTCTCCAAAGTCTTCAAGGTAGGGCAGGGCGTCACCTGTTGAGCTAGCCCACCCAGCAGGTGGCCTTGCGCTACAGTTGCCCGCCCCTTTGGAGGATGGGGAAGCTGGGGGGACAGAAGTCCCAACCCATCCAGAAGGAGGCAGGCTACATCTCTTAGACCTGCTTGTGGGTATTGGGAGGAATGTTCTAGGCATCCACACTGACCCTCCGTAGCCAGCTGATTCCGGGCGCAGGGACAATCAGATTAGCCCAGGAGAGTGTGCAGAGCGCATCGTCTCCAGCAGTGGTGGGATTCAATTTTTTTTTTTTTTACTACCGGTTCGGTGGGCGTGGTTTGGTGGGCGTGGTTTGGCGGGCATGGCAGGGGAAGCATCCCGTAAAATCCCCCTTCCCTCCCCACCCCACCAACCTGCTTCCCAGCTCTGTTCTCCTATGCAGGGCAACTCAAGAAGACCCAGCCGATTAGCTGGGACTCGATGGGAGGCAGAGAATAGAGTCAGTCAGAGGTGGCATTTTGCCAGTTCTCCAAACGACTCAACATTTCTGCTAGTGGATTCTCCAGAACTGGTCAGAACCAGCTGAATGGTCTGGTCTCCAGACCAGGCAAGATGCTATGAAAACAGGGGACAGGGAAGAACCGGAGAAGCCCAGCTGGGGCCACTGCTTTTGAGCAAAAGATCAGCCAGCTTCCAAGGTGGTTTCAAGACCAAGACGGGAGAAGGAACGTTTTGTCTTAGGGGTTGGCATTCTCTGTGCCAGGACAGATCAGGGGGAGAGAAGGCAGCTGCCTTTTTTTTTTTTTGTCCTGATGGAAAACACAAGAGGCAGGAGTCCCTCGTGCGATGGGACTTGATCCAAGATGTGCAAAACCAAGAGCCGGTGTTTCTCTAAAGGGAGATGAGCCTTTAAAACGAGACGCTTTCCGCCTGCATTAAGAACACCCCTCTTCTTGAAAGCACCTTCGCCTCCTTCCGAGGGTCCCTTACCCCCGGCAGCTGAGGCTGGCTCCCTTCTATCCTCTTCCCCTGCTAATCCTCACCCCTGTCTCTTGGCACCTGTTCATTTGCCAAAGGGGCAACAGTCCTTTGTTTTTCCAAGCCTTCATGTCCCTGACTCCCAGTCTGCAGGATTCCTGCGGAAGGACAAAAACTTTGCTAGCCAAGGTGGTTTGCTGCGGTTGGGCAGGATGACCTTGTGGGGCTTTCTAGAAGCGAGGGAGAATGGTGTCAGGACCGAGCCAGGACCTGCCACTGCTGGGCGGCGCCTTTTCCTCCTTATCTGGCGGCCGAGGCACCTTGTGCCAGGTTGGGGCACAACAAAGGCTCCTTGGAGTTCGAGGACCCCTATCCAAAGCCTTGTGGGGTTCCTGTTCGGCACCCCGAGGCTGACCCTCCCCCAATTCTTGCATCCCGGGTGCAAGAGGCGGTGCCCCTTGGATTGCTTGGGCCATTTGCGCCGGGAAGCAAATTGAGGCGTCCATTTTCCAAAGCCAACGAAACCTTCTTTTTTAAAGCTAGAGTTGAAACTCGGATCCTGCCCTTGGAGACAGCTGGTCTGCACGTCCCCTGCTTCACCCCGCCTGGCTCTTCGTTTCAGGCCCCCCTTCCCCGACGTGTTCCATCCCCTTCTCGGGCAAAGCAAGCGCCCTCATTGTGCCATGCCCAGGCAAAGCTTTTCGTGGCTCACTGAGCGCCTGACCGCGTCGTCCGTCCGTCATTAACCTTTTCCTCCGTCAATCTGAATGCCGGCTTGATTGGAATGCTGGGTGACTTGAGGAGGGCAGCCCTGCCAGGGCTACTGCCCCGCCTGGAAGAGAGAAAGGAAGGCAGAGGATTAATGAGCAGCCTTGAAAGCATTTTTATTGGAGAAACCATCAAAGAAAGGCTGCTGTAACCCAACTGGCAGCTCGCCTGGCTTAGCTGTTGGCCAAGTCTCCTTTTCCTCATTCCCGATTCCCGAGAAATGGCCTAATGGGTGTACTTTGGAGAAGCTGGGCTGCCAACATCAATCTGGCCCCTAAGCAGGACAGCTGGGGAGGAAAGAGAGCCTCCAACTGCCTGAGAAGAGGCTAAATGAGGCTGTCAGTCAATTAAAAGACTTTACAACCAAGGAACCTTTC
Organism: Notechis scutatus; assembly: GCF_049901735.1. Classification (NCBI taxonomy): domain Eukaryota; kingdom Metazoa; phylum Chordata; class Lepidosauria; order Squamata; family Elapidae; genus Notechis; species Notechis scutatus. The sequence continues at coordinate 6,709,892 of NC_142023.1, forward strand.
AAACATCCCCATGAATCCTTCTCAAAGGTTGACTGTGATCACGGCTTCAATAAAAGGATCGCTCTCCCCCCGCCCTCCTCCAGATTACTCATAGCTTCATAAAATACTCCCACTGCTGCGTGTTAGAAAGGAAAAATAGCTTTAACGTTTTTTTCCCCCCTTGCGCCCCAGAAGTGCACTTAGCTTGCTTCCCACGCATGGCTAGTCCACTCACAACTGCGCCAAGCCTTCCCCGACGCTAAACGTGTTGGACCTTCAGCCCTCCTCATTTTCCATCTGGGCTGGGAACGATGGGAGATGTGACCCGCCCACACGGAAGACAGTCGGCTTGGGATGAGGAATAGTTTGAGCTTCTGCGTTTTAATCCTTGCAAGCGGCTCGCTAGTCCCTAGTCTGAGAAAGGCTGCAAAATAAAACCACAGAAGTAGGTTTGAGCCCTTCTACGCCTGCCTTCCGTCCTTCCATTTCGGGCTGCAAATGCAGCTTCCCCCAGGAGTCCCGCTTCAAGCGGAACTTAGTTAGCCAGAGGGGTTCCCTGCCCCAGAAGACCCTGCCCCATTTCTGACCAATGGCAGTCCAGTCTCTTCTTGAAAGTCTCTCCCACCACTTCCGCTGTTCCATTGCTTGATTCTTTTCCCTGTCAGAAAGTTTCTCCTTATTTCCAGGTTAAATCTCTCCTCGTTCAGTTTCCATCCGCTATTCCTTGTCTGGCCTTCAGGTGCTTTGGAAAATAGCTTGACCCCTTCCTCCTCTCTGTGGCAGCCCCTCAAATATCGGAAGGCTGCTATCCTGTCTCCCTTGGTCCTTCTCTTCCCTAGACTAGCCAAGCCCAGTTCCTGTAACCGTTCTTCATATGTTTTGGTCTCCAGTTCCCTAATCATCCTGGTTGCTCTTCTCTGCACTTTTTCTAGAGTCTCGACATCTTTTTTATAACGTGGTGACCAAAACTGGATGCAGTACTCAAGGTGTGGTCTTGCTAAGGCTCTATAGAGCGGTATTAGTACCTCCCTTGATCTCGATTGTATCCCTCTTGTTAATGCAACTTCTGGCTTCTGGCAGGTGGTTCCCCGTCCTGGGGCAAAGGCCATGGTGGTCAAGATTTACAAGAACGATGCTGACCAGGAGGGGATTGTGAGGGAGATCAGCTTGCTGCAGAAGCTCTCCCACCCCAACATCGTCCGGTAGGTCTCAGCGGGGTCCTTTTTACCACCCTCTCCCATGGGTCGCCACCTCTCTGGGAAGGAAGGCCCTCGCCCTAACCCCCCAATCTTTCCTTTTGTGTAAGGTACCTTGGGATCTGCGTGAAGGATGACAAGCTGTACCCCATTCTGGAGGTAAGAGGGGGGAGGATCTTCCCCTGCCCCCAAAACAGCAGCCCTCAGTCATCCAGGCTAGGCTGCCTTTTAAAGGAAGGACCCTTTGATTTTGGTGCCGGACAGGAAGCAGAAGTTTTCAGTGGCGGGAAATTTGTCCGCCTTCTGGAACAGCCGAAGCTTCTCCGGAGGGCTCCTGTGGCATGTCATGTTGCCTTTTGGACTCCTGTCTTTTTTTATTTTGGTGCTGTGTCGTTTTGTGGCCTTCTTGTGAGCCTCCAAGAATCCCGCGAGATGGCAGCGACACATTCATTTGATAAACCCTTCGCCACCCGTCTATCTGGCTTGCAATTGGCCTCATGGCCCCCAAAAGTGGGGAGTTGTGGGGGGGCTGATATACCTCCATCTGGACCACGCTCCTTTGCGCTTTAGGCCTGAGGTTGCTAACGATGTAAACAAACGAGCCTGCATCTCAGTGTTGAAATAAAAAACAAAAACAAGGGAATTCCCAACGTGGTGAATCCTGCACGTAGAAATAGAGAAGCTCAGGGAAGGAGGTTCTAGTTTCCCTCTGCAAGGTTCCTTCCTTTGTCTTCAGCATGGGGGAGCGTGTGGTTCAGCCCGGCCTTCCCCCAAGGGGACATTTGCCAGGCGGGTTGGGCTGCAGCTCCCATCCTCCTCAGCCGGTTGAGGATGGTGGGGAATACCGGCTGACGGGCCCTGCGGGGCTGGGAAGGCAGAGTCGCCTCCATCCCGGCCTCCGTGGGAGGCGGCTCAAAGGCCCCTCTTCCCTCCTGGGCTGCCCACAGTACGTGAACGGCGGTTGCCTGGAGGAGCTGTTGGCCTGCAAAGATGCCCCCCTCAGCTGGAAGGAGAAAGTGGGCTTGGCCTCGGACATCACCCGCGGGATGGTCTACCTCCACTCCAAGAACATCTACCACCGCGACCTCAACTCCAAGGTGGGCTTTCCGTTCGGCCTCCTTTCCGAACATCCCAGGATCGGCAGAACTGCAGAGGGAGGGGAGGGGTGGGGAGGGGAGGGCCCCCCCCCTAAGGCCATCCGAGGAGTGCGCAGAGGACAGCCTGCGCCTTAGTTTGTCTTGGCCAAAGGAGCCTCCCTGTTCAGGAGCAGTCTGCCGAGTCCCAGGAATGGAGGAGGAAGGGCACTTTGGCTTCTACCTTGAAGGCTGTTCTGGGTTGTTGGCGTTGTTTTCCTTGTTTGGGGCTGGGGCCGTGAAGACCTGGGCCGTCGGTCCAAGACCAGCGTCCATCCAAGAGGGAAAAGGCCTCTGTGATGCTAGGACAGTCCCAAGAGGTTGTTTCCTGCTCTAAGGGGTCAGTCCGGTCACAGCGCCCCCAACCACCACCACCCCAATTCAGAACTCCCAGGGGGCTTGAAGGGGCCGTCCACCTGTTTTTTTCAGAACTGCCTCATCCGAGTGACCCAACGAGGGCGAGAGGCAGTGGTGACCGACTTCGGGCTGGCCAAGGAAGTGGCGGAGCTGTCGGCCAAGAGTCCGGAGAGGAAGCTCTCGCTGGTGGGCTCAGCCTTCTGGATGGCTCCCGAGATGCTGCGGGGGGAGCCCTACGACCAGAAGGTGCCTCCCTCCCCCTCCCCCGCCAGGGGTGCCAGCTGGGCCTGGGAGATGTCCAGGGAGACGAGAAGAGCAGGGCATTGGGGGCAGGGGGCTCTTCCCTGCGGCTGAGCCTGGCTCCCTTCGGCAGGTGGACGTCTTCTCCTTTGGCATCGTCCTCTGCGAAATTCTGGGCAGGATCCCCGCTGACCCTGAGGTGCTGCCACGAACTCAGGTGACTCCCAGGACCGAAATGTGTTAGGCGGGCCTTTCCTGTTCCGAGCACTTCCTGCCGGCACCCTCGAAAAGCATTCACAGCTTTCCTGAAAAACCCCTCCCCTCCCCAGGGGTGGGATTCAAATTTTTAACAACCGGTTCTGTGGGTGTGGCTTAGGTGGTGGGCGTGGCTTGGTGGACATGTGACTGGGTGGACATGGCTTGGTAGTCATGTTATTGGCTGGGCATGGCCAACTCAATATCACTCACATCGAGGCGTGCATTTCCTCGCCGGGCCTCTCGTGACTGGGGATGCTGCAACAGTCGTAAGTGTGAAAAAGGGTCATAAGTCACTTTTTTCAGTGCCATTGTAACTGAATGGTCCCTCCACACAAGCAAAGTACCAACAAAGGAAGGGGAAAAAAACTCCAGAGAAGTTCCTGAGACAGGAAATCCAGTCCTGCCAAGAATGTAATAAGGGTTAATGGAGAGGCAGATTCTGTAAGCAACACCAGAATGTTTCCTTCCTGCCTTCCTTACAGGATTAGACCAGTAATTTCTTCTAACAACCGGTTCTCCAAACTGCTTAGAATGTTAACAGCCGGTTCTAGGGAATAGGTGTGAACTGGTAGAATCCCACCCCTGCACACACACCCCGCCCCGCTTCCTTCGTCCCTGGGAAGGCAAGTTGGAGGGGGAGCTGATTGGGGAAGCAAGAGGGCGGCCGGGGGGGGTGGGGTACGAAATGACAGAAGCCCTCTTGAAACCCTCCGTTCCTCCCTCCAGGATTACGGGCTGGACGTGGCCGCCTTCCACAGCATGATCCACGGGTGTCCCACGCGGGTTTTGGATTTGGCTGCCAGCTGTTGCAAGGTGAGGACTTCCTTCCAAAGGGGGCCTCTTTTGCCCCAGCAGCTTTGCGGGTTGCAGAGGCGGCGGCGGCGGCAGCTGAGGGTGCTGGGTAGTAGAGCCTCTGTGTCCAGGGCCACCTACCTTAGAGTTGTAGGTCCACGTGGGGGCACAGAGCGACAGAGGGGCCTCTGGCTACTCAGGCAGCTCCTGGGGGAAAGAGAGCGCCTGCCTCTCCAGTGAGAAGGTTCCGAAAGTTGGGGGGCTTTGGCAGGGCTTGGGGGTTCGAGCTGCCCTGTTCTTTTCTCCCATTTCCCCCCGCCCTCCCTCCCCAGATGGAAGCCTTCAAACGCCCTTCCTTCTCCGAGATCCTGGAGGAACTGGAGGACATGGCGGAACGGCTAGAGTTCCTGGCGGAGAAGCAGTCCCCAGGTTGACCCACCCTGGAGTGGGGTGATGTGGACTGAAACATGCCTGTATATCTCCAAGGTTCTACGGTGGGGGGGGGGGAGGACCGGGGCCCCTGGGGCAGATCAGAGGCTCGGAGAGTGGAAGACGGGCTGCCTCCTTTTCCAGATGCCCAGATTCTTGTGGACCAAGCAATCGTGTTGCCAGAAAGCAAAATGCCCTCCTCCACCTCCACCACCACCCGATTTAGATGGCTCTGGCCAGTGAGCCCAGCTGCACGCCTGCCGCAGCCATCAGCCAAGTCCATCAGGGAGTGCCATCGTAGAGGGTGCTGAGCCTTCTTCTCTACGTCTTGGAAGGAGGGGGAATCCCTGCAGAAGGAATTGGGGTGGGGGTGTTTCCTCTGGGCATCTCAGCCACTTGGGGGGGCGCTGTCTTCCAGCCAAGTTTTCTGGGCTTCCTCTGCGCCACCGCAGCCTGGCTTGGCTCTCCTGGGCTTCCCCCAACCCTCACTTGGCAGCCCCCTGCCCCAGAACAGCAGCCAACGGGGGGCACCCTGACTTTTAAAAGCAACCCCCAAGTTTCCCTTGGTCCACAAGAAGGCTTGGGGAACGGCCCCCTCTCTTCTCTTCTCTTGGATCCTCTTCCCACCTGGGCAGTCGTTGCAGTTCTACCGCGGGGAGCAGGAGGTGGGGGTGGGGGGTGTCAGGTAGTCAGGAGGGGGGGAGGGTAGGGATTCTCCAGGAAGACGCGCAAGTCGGAAGGGGCTGGAGTAGCACGTCCCACAGGGAAGGTCCAAATGTCAGGAATAGACAGACCCTGAACCCATTCCAAGCTGCAGGCATGTGAGCCCATCCTTGTGAACGCCCAAGGCCCTGGGCATCCCATAATAGCCCTCTGAAAAGGCGCTGGGGCTGATGGCCGGCCTTCTGAAGCTGGGGCAGAGCTGTGTCCTCTCCAGACCAAGGTGGAAAACGGATCTTCTGCCCTTTGTAAATCAATAAATAAGCTTCTGAACTTTTCCCCAGAAACTCCTTCAACAGTGACAGCCCTTCGCACTCTTTGACTCTGTGTGTGTGTCTGTCTGTCTGTCTGTCTAGCCCCCTGTGCTGGTAGACCTGCATAGACCTGTGACCACCACAAGGTGGAGCCCTTTCACCAGCTATGCTGCATTTGGCAAAGCCCTCTGTTGGATGTTGGGAGTCCGGCATTCTCGGGCACCTTCAGTTCCCCTCCTCTGGGTCAGTGGATGCAGAGCGGCCAAAGGGGCCTCCACCTCCTCCTCCTCCTCCTCCTCTTCTTCCTCAGAGGGACGGAGTGAACTCTGGATGACATCTGGCCCTTGAGCAAAAAGAAAACGCAGATGGCCTCGGACCCCACCTCTCAGGCCCAGAGCTTCCCCCTGGATTAAGAGTCCCACATCTGGTCAGTCGCAGGACCCTCTTGTAGAGCTCAGGAAGTTTGCAAAATTGTGACACGGAAGTATTTCTGCCAGGAACTGCTATCCTTCCTGTGTGGGGCCTCCCCCCACTGGTGCCTGAGAGTCCTCCCTGAGACCCGTTAGCTCACTTCCTCCCCTCAAAGGGCTTCGACTTCATCTTTTCCTCCTCCCCCCTCCTCCTCCTCCTCCCCCCTCCTCCTCCTCCCCCACTCCTCCTCCTCCTCCTCCCGCTGTGAGACCTGGGAAATTCCAGCCACGATTCTCCCTGCTCATTCCCACTTCAAAAGACCAGCTGAAGTTAAGATTTGACTTTATTGTTTTGTCATTTACAAGGCAATAAATTAAGGTGCCGATTTCTAAAGGTATTTAGGGAAGCCAGGTTTCCAGGCCTATCAGCTGCACAAGGTACAACCAGTTCATAAATCTCTTCAGTTGATGGCGGGTGTGTTTGTGTGGGGTAAACCAAGGCAGAGGGACCTAGTGCCAGGCACGAGCTTGACTGAACCTTCAAGATGCAGACGGTTTTGAAACCGGACCCCTGAATATTCCAGATGAAGGACTCGAGGAGGCTCCCTCGGGCTGCAGGTAGAAGGGCCTGTTGAGTCCCCTCTTAACTCAGGCCCCTGAGCAGCAGCGTCCCCCGTGCAAAATCTTTGTGACCACAAGGGTGAGAAGAAACGACCAAAGGGAAAGGATGGAAGGATCCCCATCAGTCCAGGGGACGGCATGCGCAAGTACACACGTAGCAGGGTCGAGTCTGTGCAAATGAGCTTGTAAAGTGAGCTGGCAGACAGGTGTTTCAACAAACAAAGGTGAGGCCGGGCACCTTGGCAGGTGCAAGAGGGACAAAGTGCTCCTCCATCCGCTGTTCCGGCACAGGGACAAAAGCGGCAGCTTTTGTTCAGTTTGGTCCAGGCTGCCAACTTTGGTGTGCTTTGTTATTGGGACGGCAGAGAGGCACAAATACCCACCTGGGGTTGCATATTTGAATCTCCAGGAGGGGGAAAGAAGAAGAAGAAAAACCACCCCATTTTGGAAAACGAAGCTTTAGGGAAGAGAAAGCGGAGAGATTGGCTCTGTGTGGCTCCCGGAAGGAGATCGGATGGAATCTGAAAAGAGGGCCTTGTGGGGGCTTCCTCTGCAGACCCTGCCTGCTGTGGGTGGGTGCCTTTCCCTCCCTGGCTTCTCCTCCCATGCGGGGGTGAAATCTTGGGACCACCAGGGACGGCCTCTGTGTGCCCGAGAAGACTCTTGCCAAAAGTCCCAAGCACCCAAAAGAGTCTGAGACAAAACGGTCGAATCTAAAAGAAAGGATGGGGAATGCCCGAGCTGTTTGGTCTACATGCACTTGCTCTGGTGGGGTGAAAGGCGTACAGAGGTTTAAATGTCGACGGAGCCCAGCTTGGTTCTCTCTCTGAGCAAAGGGCTTCTCCAAACGAGAGAAGCTCAGCCAGGAGGAAGACCTCACCCCACAAGTCGCCATGGGTGAAAAAGAGAGAGAGGCTGACCAAATGCGGAGAGAAACGAAGGGGGCAGGAGGGGGCAGAGGACAGCTGGACTCTTCCTCACTGTTGCAGCCCCTCTGGGGCCCCAGCTTGGCCCTCCTCATCTTCTGCAGGGGGTGACGGAGCGAGGCTCAGCCGGGCCCTTCAAATGTCCGTGGCTGCGGGCCAGCTCTAGTCCACGCAAGGGGTTGGGGCAGGTCAATCATTGTCTCTGACGTTCTGGTATTCTTTAGGCATCCAGGACAACTTTACATTATGGATCTGAGGCTGGGGGCCGATTTTGTAGTCCCAGCAGTACTCGGGGGAGAGCAGCTTGGTGGGCTTGTTGAGCAGGAAGTACTTGTTGAGGTGGCTCTCGTCGTGCCAGATGGCCTCCACCTCCCGCCGCTTGTCCTGCAGGATGCCTTGGTAGCACTGCCGAGTGAGGTTCAGCACCTGCAGCGGGGTGCCCCCAAAGACTGCTCCGTGGTAGTAGTAGTCCCCCTCTTCGTAGGGGATGTGCGCGGCCGACTCGGGGCGCCTCTCGTAGGTGAAGAGGTTCCTCTGTGCCTTGTAGAACCAGGCATGGAGCTGGGCCACGGACGTGTCGAGGGTCTCCACCCCGTAGTGGCTCCTGAAGACCTGGTCGACGTCCATGCAGAAGAGGAAGTCCACCTCGAAGCGGATGCGCTGCTCGATCAGGTCCCCGATGGTCTTCATGCGCATCATGCTGATGTCTTGCCAGCGGTTGTGCTGCTTGACCCAGATAAGCTTCAGCGTCCGCTGAGGGTCCAGCTTGACCTTGGGCACTTTGAGCAGGTCATCGACCATGATGTAGAAGATGACCTGGTGGCCCGCCATGAAGAAGGTGTTGGCGGAAACCAAGAAGTCCTTCAGGTATTTGTCCAGGTACCTGGAGGGGGAAAGCAAAGGCGGCTGGGATGAGGGGGCTTCTCCGGGTGGGGCAGGTTCTAGCCAGCCCAGCCCAGCCAGCAGGGCTGAAGCCCTTGGATGGACTTCTCTGGCCGTCTCCTCCTCCTCCTCCTCACCGGCCCTTTCTTAGCGAAAGCGGCCGGACCAGGCACTTACTTCCCAATGGCGAAAACGGTCAGTCCCACGGTGACTTTCTGCCGCTTGTAGTGCGAGTTGAGGATGTCTCTTTCGAACGTCCCATCCCACACGATGGGGGCTGACCACAGGCTCATGGTGGGGACCTCTGTCCGTGCGCTGCCAGGGGCAGAAAGAGAAAAACGTGGATGAGCGTCGCTCCCTTGGTCATCTCGGCCGCCCTTTGGATGAGCTGACTCTCACCCAGCCCCAGCCCTCACGCTTCCAAAATGCGTATGGGGGGAGGGGCAGTGGGGATCCCCATTCTCCCCTACTGGAGACAGGAAGTGGGGGAAATTTGTGCCTTTCAGCATGCTGATAGGAGCCAGATGTTTGGGAAACATCCTCCTCCTCCTCCGGATTTAATTTAAAGCAAAACAGCAGAAGCCTTTCCCCGGCTTCCTTTTATTTATTTATTTTATTTTATTTATTTGATTTGCCAATTGTTTACAAGATAATAAGTATAAGTGTATACATAGTTGTGAATACATGAAATGGGTACATATAAGAAAAATAAAAAGAAGAATAAGAGAAACAATAGGACAGGGACGGTAGGCACGTTGGTGCGCTTATGCACGCCCCTACAGACCTCTTAGGAAAGGGGTGAAGTCAATAGTAGACAGTCTAAGGTTAAAGTTTTTGGGGTTTGGGGAAGAAACTACAGAGTCGGGTAGAGTATTCCAGACATTGACCACTCTATTGCTGAAGTTGTATTTCCTGCAATCAAGTTTGGTGTGGTTAACTTTGAGTTTGTATCTGTTGTGTGCTCTTGTGTTGTTATGGTTGAAGCTGAAGTATTCACTGACAGGTAGGACATTGCAATGTATGATTTTATATACCATGCTTAAATCAGACCGAAGATGGCGTAATTCAAGGTTTTCTAGTTCTAGAATTTCAAGTCTGGTGGCATAAGGTATTCTACAACGAGTAGAGGAGTGGAGAACTCTTCTTGTGAAATATTTCTGGACTTTCTCAATTGTGCTAATATCAGATATGTAATGTGGGTTCCAGACTGATGAACTGTATTCGAGTATTGGTCTAGCAAATGTTTTGTATGCTCTGGTTAGTAGTGTGATATTTCCCGCGTGTTCATTTTCGCAGGCTATTTCCAGCCAGCTGGGCTTCTTTCTCCAGGCAAGGCAGGCCGGAGCGGCTTCCAAGCTGAGCGCCCGGTTGCCCCTTCCAGCTGAGCCAGCCGCCCTGCAAACTGACACTTGGAAGGAAGGAAGCCAGGTTGGGGGGGCGGGGTTGCCCAGGAGACCCTCCTGTGCTGCTTGCTTAAGTGGAAGCCTTCCGCTCTGGTTTTGCAGGAGTGAGAAGCTGCGTCGGGGTTTTGCCCTGCCGGAGAGACGCAGAGACGCTGCCGCCTTTGTTCCTTTGGGGATTCTAGGCCTCTGAGCGTCTCCTCTGCCAAGAAGCTTCTCATTGTGGGTTAAAAAGCCCTCGTCATCTCTCACAAACTTTTGACTAGGACAGGAAGAGAGGAAGCTTGGAGGAAGGCCGCCCCGTCTCACTTTCAAGCCCAAATCGGCTTCTTACCTTGGGTGAAACCAGCTGCTCAGCAGCAACCGTTTCGGTTCTTCGGTCGGATGCTCGCCTCTGCAACAGAGAAGGGAATCGGGAGGCGATCCAGCAGGGGTGCTGTTCAAAAAGGCAACGGGGCTTTCTTGGGTTTTTTCCCCCTTCCTTGGAAATGTTTCGCTTCTCATCCAAGAAGCTTCTTCGGTTCTCGTGCTGTTCTTTGGAAACGCCCTTTTGGGACAACCAAGATGTGGATGATTGAAAGGAAAAAAAAAAAATCTCTGCCGTCACTGCCCCCTCCCACCCACACCTTGCTGCAAAAGCTGCCTTTCTGGTGTTTTTCTTTTCTAGAAAACTGAACCAGGAAGAGGCCAAGTCTGTCCTGTCACCGTCACCGGCTGTCACTCAGGCAGCCAACTTTCCTTTTAGCAAAACCAAACAAAGGCACCCCACTCTTTGAAGTCATTGTTTTCCTTTCTGGTCTGTTGGCTTTCTATCCAGTCAAAGGTAATGCTTTTTTTCCCACCCTCTTTCGGCTCCAATTCCTTACGTGCACATTTTCTTATTCTTCATGACGCCAAGGGAATGATTTCCAAGGAAACCATTTGGGCACGTTGCAATGTGGCGCCAGGAGTCGAACAATACCGCAGGGGAGGCTGGAATCTGGCGTGGCTACTACCTGGGGGGGGAGGGGGGAGGTGTCTGTTGGACTCCTCTGCTGGGCAAGAGTTAGGGCCCCTGTGCTGGGGGGGAGGGGGCAGAGTGGACCTCAGCAAGATTGGGGGCTGGGCCTGGCTTAGCAGGACAAGGGATGGATCCCCCCACCCACCAGGCTGACTTTGCTCGGGGTGGGGGGTGGGGGGAGCCGCACTCTGCTGTCATGCTGCAGGAAGAATGCCGGCATCGAGCTTATGCTACTGCAGAGGTCCCCAAACTTGGCAACTTGTGGACTTCAGCTCCCAGAATTCCCGAGCTGACATGACTGGAGGAGGAATTCTGGGAGTTGAAGTCCACAAGTCTTAAAAGTTGGCCAAGTTTGGAGACCTCTTGTGCTACTGGGTCAGTCCTTTGTCAGTTGCATTGGTTGGCGCTCCCCACGGGGCCCGTTTTGCAAGCTGGAAAGCCCACTGTTGAGAAACGTGGCTTTGGTGGTTTTCTTTCCTATTGTGCAAAGCCCCACAGCGCTTGTCAAGCTGTGTGCAAAAGTAACCAGTTCCTCTGGGAGTGGAAGAGGGGTTAATGGCTACACCAGAGGCAAATAAGAGGCAGTTGGCCATCGGCCGCCTCCGCTTCCACTCTTAAGGAGGGAGGATGTCCAGGAAAGGGGAACTGGGTTTGCCAGTCACTGGCTGTAGCAATGCCTGGGCCCACATGCCAGCAACAGGAGGCTCACGCAGCAACCGCAGCGGCAATAGAAGCAGAAGAAGATTAGCAGCTGTTTTGAAAGCGCTCGGTGAGAGCATCAAATGAGACATCGTTTGCCCTGCCCGCTTTCCGGTCGCCCCCGTGACCCTGGCATTCCCAGAGCCCCTGCTCATCTGCACAGGGCTACTTCAGGGGGCAAAGAAGCTCAGCCGGCTGTCAGTCTTTGGAGGGGCTCAACAAGTCCCGGGCAAAATGCAGCAGCCCAATCCTGCCCCTTCCTCAAAGAAGGAAGAGGAAACGACCCGAATGCCCATTGGCACCGGAGGGCAGTTGCAAGAAAGGCCACGCCCGTGTGGTGAGATCGAGTCAATAGCACCTCGATTCCTAAAGCCCGGGGGGGTAAAAACACCCTTATTCTGCCCGGCAGGCGTTGCCAGGTGAGCCGTGACTCATTTTGGGTGGTGTGAAGTATCGCAAACAGACTGGAGCCAGCAAAAGTAACAGCAGCAAGGGACTTACTGGGTGCTGGTGCTGTCCATCAAGGTCCCTTTCGCATCCCTGTTGAAAGGAAAACAAACACACCTTCTGACTATCTCAAAGCCATCTGCCTGTAACGGCCAGGTAAACACCATCCATCCATCATTTCTCACTACTTGGCTGGCAAAGCACCTGTTCATGGGCAGAACGTGCGTTCTGCAGAAACACCTGGCTGTCTCCACCCTCAGGTGGGGATTGGAAGCTCTCGCTCTGGAAACCTGGAGCCTCCAGAACTCCAACCTGACATGGTGCTTGGCTCAGAACCGCCCGGGAACTCTAGTCCAAGACATCTGGGTGATCTCGGGACAAGCATGGAGGAGACAAACATCTGGAGAGAAAGCAGCCCTGAGGTTGTCAGGCAACCGCTCTATTTGCACAGACCCCCGCCCACCTTCCCTTCCTCCAATAGTCTCCTCCAAGGAGTTCAGTTCCTTGCTGGACAGGCCCGTTAGGTCTGCAACCCCTTCGGCTGACCTGGACAGGGCGGTTCTTTGGTTTAAGGAGTTGGATAATCGGAAAGCTGCAGTCGGACCGCCTTTAAATTTGGCAGAGGAGAGAAACTTCTCGTTGTTCCTCCGTTCCAATATGGCACACACGCAGGGGGTGGGATTCTACCGGTTCGGACTGGTTCTATAGAACCGGTTGTTACGATTCTGCGTTACGATTTTGGAGAATCGGCAAATCGTGTCCCTGGCTGGCCCCGCCCCTCCTCGCCCAGTCAGTCCTTATCACGCATGGACAACATTACGCACCTGCCTGACATCGCTGACTGCATTCTCTCCTGCCCAGTCACTCCTTAAGGTATTTCCTTTTTCCCCCTTCCCAACGATCAGCTGTTCCGATGATCAGCTGTGCTGGGATCCCCTTCGCTGTCTTACTGCTTCGCCCAGGAGGCTCCCCTGAGGCCCAGGAGGTAAAAAGGAGTGTGGAGTGCGGGGAGGGAGCTGTGCCGCCCCGCGCTCCATTTTTTGTCTTCCTGGGCCCCAGGAAACCTTCTGGGAGCAAAAACACCCCCCGCCCCCAGGGGGCCTGGGAGGCAAAAAAAACGGGGCAGAGGGGTGTTGCAAAAAAAAAAAAAGAAGAAGCCACGCCCACCCAGTCACATGGCCACACCCACCCAATTTGAATCCCACCCCTGGACACCTGTGATCAGAGGGAATAGGTTCCATCATGAAGCGTTCAGGAGCGTGTGAGATTTCACACTGAAAGTAGGCGGTGCATGTGGAGCTTTCTACAACCTTTCAGGAGCAGCTCTCAGAGGTTGACATGCTGCATGCCAAACAGACACAGGTCTGATCGCCCCAGAAAGCTGTGCTGATGGTGCAACAGGCCGAGTTTCCGAGTAAAGACTTTTGGGGCCACACTTCCTCCGTGTGCTTCTCTCCGCAAGAACCCACCCATTTCTGCCACATGTGATACCTGGCGTGGTTTTTCCAGATTCCCTCCCGTCTTCTTAATCTGTACGGTTGACTGTCGCAACGTTAGCGAAGCGTTAATTGTTCAAGGGACATATTGATTTCCTAACCATTATGGGAATTCTCTCCCTTGTGCTCAAAATGAAGGGAACCCTGATGAGTCTGTCAGCCTTAAAAGGGAGATGGAAATAAGGCACGGCCGGGCTGGGTTAGCCTTTGCCAGAATTGTTGCTGTTCAAAGGAAGTTGGTGGAGCAAGAACAATACATTCAGGTGGCATTTCAGGTGGCCAAGAAGGTGTCTGGATTTCTTACCTGACCAGGTAGGTGGAAATGGCCAGCGATAAGAGGGCGAGCACGGATATCCATAAGAGAACTGCCTTTCCTTGAAAAAGTGTCATCCTTGATGGAGAGAAAGAGCCAGAGGTTAGTCACCTTGCATTCCCAGACCAAAAAAACCCAGATGCTGATCTAAGAGGAGGAGGAGGAGAAGGCAGCGGCAGCCCAGCCTTCTTTTCCAAGAGAGCCATCTCTAGCGAAGGCAGAAAATTGGCCAGGTATAAACAGCCTTTGCACAAGTATGGAAAAAAAACAAAAACCCCAATGTCCCTAATGAAGAATTAATAATACATAAAGTAACGGAAAGTGCTGAAATGAATATGTTAACGTTGAAGTTGAAAGAAAGACGACTCTGGATTTTTCTTCATTTGGAATAAATGGTGTGAATGGTTAACGAACAGAACTAAGAAATAAGACAAGGAATCTCATCGTAATAATCCTTCAGAGAGTAAAATGTAAATCTATAAATTATACAAGAATAATTAAATGTAATATAATGTGTTACGATACTTAAGTTGAGAGCCTGTATAGATGTCAAGAATGCTGTTGAAATGAAGTTTTATGATGCAACAAAGGAAACTCAATAAAAACATATTTAAAAAGAAAGAAAGAAAGAAAGAAAATTGGCTAGGTAGATTCACTTTAGGTAAAGGCTGTGCCCACTCAAGGGCTGGCACCTGCCCTTCGAAGCCTGAGAGCACCCTTCCTCAACATCCAGCTCTCCAACCCATGCTGGCTGGGGAGGATGGGAGCTGCAGTCCCAGAGATGTGGCAGACCCGGAGGAGATCTGAACAATACCTTGACTTCGGCCTCTGGCTGCTCCGCTCTGCTCCCGGTAATATGCAAGGCAAGCTTTGATGTGGTTACTTGGAAGGAACTAAGTACTTGGTCCCTGGCAACCAGCTGCATTTAAGGGCCCGGCCTCTCGCCTCTGTCCTGCTCCACCTTCAGAAAGCTTTTGGAAACGTTTTTTTTTTCCCCCTCCCTTCCACACCCTCATTTTCCTCTGTGCCACCTCTTTCTGAGGGAGAGCCTGCCCCAGGGCCTTCCCTTCCAGGAGCCGACTTTGGGGCCAAAAGACGGGATCCCTGCTGCCATGCCTGACCAGCGGGGACCGTCAAGATGGCCTTTGCTCAGGGGATCCTACGGAAAACCAGCATCGGGGCAAGCTCCGAGTCCTGAAGGCAAAAAGGCAGCCTGGAGATTTAGCATCTCTTCTCCGACTGACTTTAAGAAGAGCAGCTGGGAAGCCGAACACCTTTGGCTTCTCCCAGGAGGAAGGGAGGAAGGCAGCTGCTGAGAAAAACACAGAAATACAAGCCAGACCAGAGGCTCTGTTTTGTGGCTGTTTACTGGGGGCGGGGAATGCCTCTTGAGAAACTCTCGCAGCCTTCCTGGAGAGGGTGTCACCCCCAAAATCTACAGGAGAGTTATCTGCGGCGACCCTGAACTCAAGCCTGGGGGGAAAAAGTGCCTTACCTGCTGAGAAACACCTAGGACACCCACAGACGCTGCAGTGGTCCTAGACCACGGAAGACATTTTAGAACCACTCGATTCTAAACTGCCATGCGAAAAAAAAGTCTTCTGAGAGGTTGATGCTTGTGGCTGCCTTTTGGGCCCCCTTGGCCAAAAGGTTCATAGCCAGACCCTTCCTCCTTTCCTTCCTCCCTCCTTCCCCCCTCCTCCCTCCCTCTTTCTCTCTTTCCCTTCTTCCCTCCCTCCTTTCCTCCCACCCTCCCTCCCTCCCTCCCTTCTTTCCTCGGCTTGTGAGTTGACCTTAGAAGGGTGGGGGTGTTCCACGGTCTTGATGGGCTAGAAGCAGACTTAACTGCCCACGCCTGGCAACGCACAACATTAGGCCCTGGTGGCCCACATTCCTGGCAACCGAGCTTCCACAAATTCCCCTGTTGAATGCCCCCACCCCTCTTTCCCTGATAAGTAATTTCCCAAAATAAGTAATTAAGTCGGTTCTACGTTTCGGGTAATAGCCGACGTATCAACAAGATGGTTCGGGCTCTGCGTCTCTCTGCAGCCACACAGCGCGATGCGATGCGCTAAAAGCCTCCACTTGAGCATCTATATGTGCCTCCCACTTGGGCAGCCCAGCCCTCCACCTCTTCGGGGCCCTTCAGCCACATCTTTTTAATGTTATCCCTTGCTCAGTGGTCTGTTTTGTGCATCCGTCTCCAGGGCTGAGCTCAGGTGTTGGGCCACCCGGCCTGGTTGGTGAATGGGAGGTTCGGCCATCCCAAGAGGCCAGCCATGCCAGAGCTGGTGGCCAACTTTTCTGTGACCCAGCTTGGGCACTTTTTCCCTTGACCCTTGTGCCTCTCCTGGAGAGAGATGGGGTCAACTCTTGGCCAGAGGACTGGGGAGGGATGGTTGGATTTGGGCCACATCCCACTTCATGGTTCTGGACCAAACGCTGGCAACACGGTTTATTAAGCAGGCTCTGGCTCAGCTCAGGTTTAACCTGCTCAAATTCACCTGGAAAAATATCCCCCACGTTTCCTCCTTCCAAGGAAGAACATTTGAATGCCTGGTGGCTGTTACAAAAACAAACAGAAACTCAAAGATTATTTGTGGCTGCCTTTTAGACATCTTGACTAAAGGCGAGCCTGCTTTTGCACGGAACGCACCTCATCTGAGTCAGTTGCTCCCTTCCGTTTACATTTTAACCGTTTTGTTATAAAAGCCTCCCTTGCCTCCCACCTTTTAATGTTTTCAGTGCTTTTATTTGAATAGATTTGGATGAGTGGTGAGTTTTGTTTTGTCTACGTCATTCCCTAGCATTTCGCTAGTACTGTTTGTTTATAGTCTGGCTGTCCCAAAGTTATTTTCTGACAGGATGTGGCTCGTCTGAGGGGCCTAAGGTCTGTCTTAGCAGCCTTAATGTTTTGGGGATTGACCGTTCATCCCTGTCTAGTCATCTAACCTCCCCCAAATAAATCAAACTTATCTCAAGTTTGTGGCAAATCTTTCCTTTGGATCAAATGGGCAAGAGCACCTCTGCTTCTCCCTAAAAACATATTCCTCAAGAGGTTCAGAAGAGGCTCTTTGCCCAAGACTTAGAGAGGGTTATCAGGGAGCTGCCCCCAAGCCCAGCTTGCAGCCTTCAAGATTCGGGAGAACAAGAGCAAAGGCTAGCATGAATCCAGGTATGCAAATATTGGCTTAAGATACACAGGGCTTTCGCTTACCTACCAAGGTGATCTGCAGTCGTGCTATTTCTTATTGCAATGTAGCATTATCAAAGTGATATGCATACAAAACCTAGTTACCTGACTCATGGGAATTTCGCTTTCCCCTCCCTTCTCCTCCCCCCCCCCACCTTTTTTTTTTTTTGCCTCCAAAGGGCAGGAACGGGCAAGTATAAAATCTAATTTTGCCTACCATTTTTCAGTTACGCCCCAACCTGCTGGGGGAAATAGGCTGAAGCAGTGAGGGGGGGGCGGATGTTTCCCAGAAGAGATACTGGCTGGGAACCATGGTCTTTTCCATACTCCCTCCAAGTCTAGGTCTGGGGACGGCAGTGGGGCCTGCAACCTCAGTTGAGTTTTCATGCCCCTGGACATCCTGATATCTGGGCTTTGAATGAGGCAAACCAGTAAGGCAGAGCCTGATAATAATAATAATTAAAAAAAAACAAAACCCCGTGCCATCAATTGATTGGCCAGCAAGTCTTGGGCCTGTTTACTTGGCCTTATTTGACCCAGGTAACAGCAGGATCGCTCCAGGGGTGATTCTTTTGAGGGCAAGGCGGAAAAGAGGCTTTGCTTTAGCACCCCAGTTAAAGAGCGCAGGAGTTCCTTGCCTGAGTTTGCTCTCATTAGCCCCTTCTCTCTCTCTCTCTCTCTCTCTCTCTCTCTCTCTCTCTTGACCCCCAGCCCTTGGGCCAATCCCCCCACTCGCTCCCCCTGTCCAACCGGCACAATGATGGGTTGGAGAGCAACAACTAAGGAAGGCCCGGGAGGTGAAGTCCAGCTCCCGAAAGGGAGGCCAAATCGAACCAAGAAGTGTTTTCAGGTTCCATTTCCTCACTTTAAAAAAAAAAAACCAGTTTTCATAGTGTACTGTTTTATTAGTCAAATTTCCTCTCAAAATAGTCAAATTTCCTGCCTCAGGCTATTTGAAGCTGTTCCCACAGTGAAAAGCCTCCAGCCTTCGCTCTTAAGTCAGGTGGGGGGGGGGAAATAACAACAGGTCATATTTACCAATGTGGCAAATATACCTGGAGCTCTAAACGCAGGTTTTAAGAGGGAAGCATGCAAAGTTCTCCGCCTTTCCCCCCCACGATGTCCATTTTTTAAAAAAGGGAAACCCTCCACTTCTTCCCACCCCAATTATGAAAACATTTAAGTTTATGCTTCAAAACACCAATCTATAAATCTCTTCCCCCAATCTATAAATCAAACCCGACCTTCATGCACCTTTATTTCAAGGAGGGGGAAAGAAATCTGACCGTTGTCCCAAACTCCCCCATACCCCATTTATCCTTATCAACTCCGTGACATTGTCTGGAGAGCACGCAGCACACAGGAGGGACTTCAGTGCTGGAGAACCAGTATTTGCAGCAAACTCAACCCAACGCAGAAGGTTAAACATGATGTTTTTTTATGAAGCAGGCACCATCTCCAAACTTTAAGATTCTCTTATAATGCTCTGGATTCCATTTCCTGCCTGCCTCCTTCTACACCAGGAGGATTTGCTTTCTCGCTTTCTCCATCATGTGCCTCTTAATACTCCACGGCCAAGAACCAAACTTCCCTTCGTTCTCGGTTCCCATCGCTGCTGTGTTGTCCATGAAACCATCCTACCTTTATTTAAAGAATTCAACCATTAAGAGGAGGAGCGGGACAGAGAGAATAGTTACTCTGCTTTTGTAAAGCACTCTGGGCAGACAAAGATAGAAAAAGCAGGGAATACGACAGGAACAAGGCGAAGAGATTTCTTAAACATGTTTAAAACCAAAACTCAAAAGCAGGCGAATAACCAGAGAAGGAGAAAGTAGAAACGGCTGCTTAAACCAGAGGGGCAGCCAGGCAAAGTAAAATAATTGTAGAGCACATACGCACCGAATGCTGAAGCTGACCTCTTTAGGTTGCAAAAATAGAGGAGGGAAATAACAGGCAGGGCTTGATTCTGCCGAACTGGGCAGATTTGCACAAAAGCAAAGCCTTCCAGCCTTTTCTGTCAAAATTAAGCCCCGTTTCGTGGTCTCCTCTTCTGGATGCATCATTGATAGCGCTTCCCACAGAAGCCGAGGAAGAGCAAACTGCTCAAAAGGAGAAGTCGGGCAGCGTAGGAGTCAAAAGAGCCATTAGAGGGAACCGTGTTTGGAGCGCTTTCTTATTTTCCTGCACTCTTTTCACTCCATCCTAAGGCTGCCTGCCACGTTTCCATGTTTTCCTCGCAGAAAACTGGCGAATGGAATTCCTATTGGTAAATCTGAGGTCGGGAATAGAGAGTTGGAAGGTGGAGCTGTTTTTTCTTCTGGCTCGGAAATGCTGTTTTGACAGGGCAGCAGAGGAGGGGGAGAGGCGAAGGAAGGGAGCTTCTTCATCTCCAGATGGTCCAGTCTCGCCTTAAAACGATTGGCCTGCATCTAGTCCCGCGGGGCTTGGTTAAGCCGCGGTAGAACAGAGTTTGCTTTCCTAATGCTAGTCCAGGGCCCATCCTTCTCCCTTGCCTTGTCCCTCAAAACCAAAAATAAAAAATAAAAAATCAACAGCTGGGGAAAAAAAAAAAACACCCCTTCGGATTTCTGACCTTCTCAATTTTGGAGCTGAAATCTTTTGCCCCAGATCCCCAGATAGTTTGATGGCTTGAAACGGTCCAGGAAAAGGAAGGACAGTGATAGGGAGGGAAAGAAGGGAGGTGATTGATTGATTTACTTATTTTGAATATTGAGCATTGGGCTGGGAGGGGTCCGTCCCCGTCCCCCCCAACCAGACTAAACCAAAAAAAAACTGAGGTACTTTATGAACGATAAACTTTTCGAAAGTTCTGGGGATCTGAATTTTCGAAGCAACATCTATTCATGTATTCACAACTATGTATACACTTATACTTATTATCTTGTAAACAATTGGCAAATCAAATAAATAAATAAATAAATAAATAAATAAATCTGAACGGTTCATTAAGCTTTGGGGAGAAATGCATCCCCGTATCTAAAGGATCCCACTGCCCTCAAAGTCGGTCCAGGGAAGATCTGTGAGTGGGTGGGGTCTCTGGGAAGGTTTCCCCCCCCCCAAGTCAGCCCTAGGAAGTGCTACTTGCCTTTCCCACAGATATTGTAACACCTGACCTTGCCTGTAAACTGTCGCAAGCACCAGAAAGAGTTACCAAAGTTCAGAGACGGTGCTGTTTAAGAAAAGCTCCTTTAAAAAAAAAAAAAAAAAGTTCTCCCCCTCCCTGTGGTCTGTTTCAAATACCCTGCCCGTGAAGGACATGGGTGTGTGCAGGGTTCAAATGCTTGTGGAATGCGTTTAAAGATTTTAAATCTTAATCCGTTTAACAAGGATAGGTTATCCTCCTGACAATGGCAGAGTACTTCCTAGCTATGCCCTTCTAGTCATGATGGACAGATTTGCAGCCAGGAAAGAAAGACTTATCTTCTCTTCATCCTTACATAAACATATTTTTTAAAATACAAAATAGCAGCCTGACTTTCTTGGAGCGCAAACAGTAAACAGTGCGGGATTGGCTTCCGTTTTTAAGTACAAAGTAGCCCCTCGCGTTTATGGGGGAAATGTTGCACCCAAGAACGCTTGGAAGAGGTTCATGTCAGGACTTTCCTTTTTAAAAAAATCAATTGGGGAGGGGGAGCAGTGCGTTTGTGGGGTCCTAACATGGCCCAAAGGGAGCTGCCCAGCGCGTTGAAGCCTTCCTGGCAAATCTGCGCTGGGCTGGGCTGGGGGCATCTCTGGCGGCTTTGCCAGCCTGCAAATGCCAAGCATGATTCCCCCGCTTGCAAATGCCAAGCATGATTTCCCCGCTTGCAAATGGGGCTGGGGGTTCCTGTGGCTGCCCGCAGTGCAAAGGGAAGGGCCTCCGTCAGGTCTCCTCACTAGGAGGAAAACTCACTAGGAGGATAACCCAGTTAATTCTTATATTCAATAGCCTTGGCCTTGGTTCATTGCTCTTCCTTTTGCACAAACAATGCCCCAAATGCCAATTCCTTGTGTTTAAAGAAAGTTTTGGTGGCGCGACCACTTCAAAGAGGGACTTGGCTTTGTGGGGGACCCGAGTCCCTTTCGGTCCTGGGAAAGGATTGGGAGTTGGGAGGTCTGCTTGCCCGCCACCCACCCAGGCTCAGCCTGTTTCCCTTTTGACCCCCCCCCCCACAAACCAGGCCTTCCTGGAGAGGCTGAAATGGCAGGGAAACAAGCCCCCCCCTCCCCGCAGCCTTTGAAAGCCCAGGACGCTGGTGGCTACTTCCTCCTGGCTACAGAGGATGGCCCAGGGGAGTCCACATCTTTATGCCCAGGGAGGGGGCTTCTGACTCTGGACTTTGGGACAAGAGGAAGTCCCCGTCCCCCCCAAAAAAAGATCCTTGGCTGCTGGGAAAAGGGGTTTTCTGTCCTTGGGGTGCAGCTGCCGGCGGGGCTGTGTGGCTCCTTGCAAACGACCCAGAGCGCTGCAGTGGAGTCTGGAGTCTGGGCTGGGGGCTTCGGGCTTCTCTCCGTAGGGCTGCTCTCAGGGCAGGTCCCCCAGGATGTCGCCCTTCTGTTCCCCTGCTTCAGGCCCTCTCGGCTCTCCCTGGAGTCGGCTCTGAGGCCTTGGCAGGATCTCCAGGGAGAAGGCGCCCAGCCATGCTGAGGTTTCGCTGTCCTTCCGTTGCTCTTTGCTCCAATTAGGCCCACATTGCGGTAGCTGGAAGGGTCCCCGTCTTTGGCAGAAAGAGCCAACATGGCTCCCAGGCAGCCAGCCACAGCCACCACCCCCCACTTCCCTAGAAGGCCGCCTTGACCTCATCCAGCCTTCTCCATCCAATGGCCAGGCTGCCTTTTGCAGGCCGCCTGGAGGAGGGCGGCGTATTTCCACACACCCCCTCCACGGCCAAAAATGCAGGTGGTCCAAGGATCAGCACAGCAGGGAGAGATCCAGTTGATTCTCACCCTTCTGGCTTGAGAGCTGAGTGGCCGGCCCTGGTGGGGGGGGAGGCTGAAAAAATGAAAGCTGTGACCAGGGAAGTTGTGTGTGTGTTGGGGGACGCTCGCTAACTCTGCTCCGCCAGCCCCGAATGGGACAGGTTGAAGTCCAATCGCAAATAGCGGGCAGTTGGAATTGGTGCAAGTTACTCCATATTTGGTCCCCAGCGGGGCCCCTGGCAGCCCTTGCCTCATCCAATGCAAAGCCCCCAAGCTCTGCCCCCCCCCATGCTACATCCCAATTGAAAAAAATATTTGGTCCCCATCTCTTTCTTTCTTCCAGCCCTTTTTGCCTCAAACTGCCCTTCTTTCTTTCTTTCTCTGCTACTTTTCCCGAAATTCATTTATTAGAGGGCTTCTTTCTTTCTTTCTTTCCTTCCTTCCTTCCTTCCTTCCTTCCTTCCCTTCCCTCCCTCCCCTCTCTCCCTCCTCTTCCCTCTTCCTCTCCCTCTCTCCTCTCTCTCTTCCTCCCTCTCCCTCCCTCTTCTCTCTCTCTCTTCCTCTTCTTCTCTCTCCCTCCCTCCCTCTCCCTCCCTCTTCCTCTCTCTCTCCCTCCTCTGTCTCTCCCTCCCCATCTCCCTCCCTCCCCCCTCTCTCCCTCTTCCTCCCTCTTCTCTCTCTCCCCTTCTCCCTCCCTCCCCCCTCTCTCCCTCTTCCTCTCTCTCCCTCCCTCTGTCTCTCCCTCCCCATCTCCCTCCCTCCCTCTCTCTCCCTCTTTCTCTCTCTCCCTCTTCCTCTCTCTCTCCTCCCGTCCCTTCCCCTCTCTCTCCCTCCCTCTCTCTCCCTCTTCCTCTCTCTCTCTCCCCGTCCCTTCCCCTCTCCCTCCCTCCCTCTCTCTCCCTCTTCCTCTCTCTCTCCCTCCCTCCCTCCCCTCCCCTCCTCTAACATAATGGATTGCAGTTCTCCACGCCCCTCCCCACCCCCCGCTTTGGAAAGCCGAAGAGGTAAGGGAGCGCTTTCCTCCCGGAAGGGAAAACAGCCCTTGTGAAGGAAAGATCCCGCTCCTTCCCTCCTTCCCCTGCCTGCTCCGGCTTCCCATTTTCGGCCTTTGCTCTGGCTCTTTCCTTCCCCCACCCCTTGTGTGAACGCCTGCCTTTGAGGAGAACAAGGGGTTGTTATTTCTTGGCACTTGTGAATCACAAAGGAGTGGCCAGCCGCTTGCACCCAGGAGCCTGGCAGGGAGGAAGTAGGAGAAAGGAGGCCCAGGCACCCCAGGGAGGAAGATCCTTGCCTAAACAAAACATCCAGCCCCCCCAGGGAAGCCCCACCCCCGCCTTTGCCGAATCCTTTTAAACCAGGGGGTCTCCCACCTTGGCAGCTTTAAGCTTTGCTGGCTGGGGAATTCTGGGAGTTGAAGTCTGCCGGGCTTAAAGTTGCCAAGGTGGGAGACCCCCTGGTTTAAACCAACGAACTTAAGCCGGTTGAGCGGGACGGAGGCAAACCTCGAAGAAGGGGCACTCCAGCAGAACAGACCCTCCCACCTCCACAAAAGCGACCCCTGAGAAGGCTCCATCATGGCACATCAACACCTGCATCGGCCGAAAGGAGGAAAAAGGCCCCTCTGCCCCCACTTCTTCCAATTCCTATCCGGATCTCTCTGCCCCAAAATCACCCTCCCTCCCTCCTTCCACTTGGGTTTCGCCAGCCAAGTGCCCCTAGTCTCTGGGAGGACGTTAAACTGCTGCGAGGGGGCCAGTTGAAGATTTGGGGCACGTCTCTTGAACCCCAGCCTGTAAGGAGACCCACAGGGGGACATTCCCAGATGGTTGAGTCAAAATATCAGCTGTCCTGCACAGAGGCGCCCCGAGAGCAAGCGGGGAGCATTCAGACATTTTTACAGATACAGATAATCAGAGTTGGAAGGGACCTTGTGGGTCATGTAGTCCAACCCCCCACCCAAGTGGGAGACCCTACACCATTTCTGACAAATGGCAGTCCAATCTCTTCTTGAAAGTCTCAACTGATGGCGCTCCCACAACTTCCGAGGGCAACTTCTCTTCCATGGGTTGACTGTTCTCCCTGTCAGAAAGTTTCTCCTTGTTTCCAGGTTAAATCTCTCCTTGTTCAGTTTCCATCCATTATTCCTTGCCTGGCCTACAGGAGCTTTAGAAAATAGCTTGGCCCCTCCCTCCTCCCTGTGGCAGCCCCTCATATATTGGAAGACCGCTATCATGGCAGGGTGGCTGCCACCCCTCCACCCCCACATTAGTAGGTTCAGCCAGGAGCATCAAAGCTTGTTGAGGCAGGATTAAATCTCCCTTCAGACCCGCTTAAGATGTTCCGCTGAAGCTCGGATCCATCCAGTATAGTACAACGCAGTATGAAAGATGAAATTAAGCTCTCTCTCTCATACACACACACACACACACACACAGAGAGAGAGAGAGAGAGAGAGAGAGAAACGTTAGGACCCCCTCCTCCCTGGCCTGGTTGGCGGCTTGCAGCTCTTCCTGCCCCCAACAGAAGGGCCAAAGTTTTGCCAGACCCTCTCAAGTGGTCAGTTCCGCCCACCTCTGGGATCTGTATGGCTTTTCCTTCTGACCGGCTCTTCCCCCAGAAGATCCATTTGGGCCGAGCTGATCCAGTTCTCCGCTCATCCTTCGGACCTATTAAGTCCGGGGATGTTCCGCCTGCGCTCACTACGTGCCTCATCAGGACAATGTTCCTTGCGCAGAAAAACGAAGGCAACAGGGGCCTTTTCCATCTTTCCTGGTGCGCCTTGTCATGAGGGGGATTTGGACCTCCTGCACTCACAGATTCTGGGGCGGGGGGGACATTGTCTACACAATGTCTACACAGCCCATCTTCCCGCAGCCCCCTCCCTGGGCTCTGCCTCTTCCGCCATATCACCATATCACCCTCGAAGTGTCCTTCGTTCGTTTGTTCTATTATTCCCTGCAATGTCATTTTTTATTGCCCGGATATTTGCAGAATTGCACCTTCTTGCAGTAACGAAGGACAAAGTTCGGACTTTGCCCTTCGCACCACCCTCCACCAACACCACCCCACCCCAAAGGCCCGGATCCCAAATCTTGCTGCGGGCCCCGGGTGGGGGTGAGGGGTGGGGGGCAGGAAGGGGGAGGGGGGCCTGTGGCACGCGTACATATGTGCGTGTGTGAGTGAGAGAGAGAGAGAGAAAGCGCTGGGGCTGGCATTGCCCACCCGCTCACCAGTCCAGTTGCCCCACGGGGGCAAAGGGATGGAAACGGTATGCCATATGTCAGTGCCAGGGCACTGGGGAGAAGAAAGAGAGAGAGAGAGAAAGAGGGAGTGAGAGCTTCCTTGGCATCACCAAACCCCTGGTTTGGGACCCGCGCCAGCCAGGGGAAGAAAGAATGGGAGCCAACCTTTTCAGAAGCATCGTGCGGAGTGGCAGCACACTGGTCCTGGAGAAGAGCTGGCCCTGCTTAGTGGTCTTCGCCCAGGCTGGGCAGATGTCTGACACCCGCTGGACAGCTCCTGGCTTTGGCTCCCCAGGAGCAGGAAAGGCTCTGTAGGGTGTGGGTGGGTGGGCAAAAGCTTCTTCTCCCTGGCTCTCCTGCCTGCCAATAATTAACTCTGGTTCAGCAGCACCTTCAGGCTGGCATCCTGGTTTAAAAGGCTGGCATTCCCTCCGGTGGGAGGAGGAAGAGGAGGAGGAGGAGGAGGAGGTGGCTCAGGCGATTTTCCCCCTCCTGGGTGAGCAGACAGGTTGCCCAACGGGAAAGGATGGACTTTGTGATACCTGGGAAGCTCGCAGCTCTGGTGGAAGGGAGGAGGAAACGCCAAACTCTCTTGCAAGTTGCAAATCAAACAAACAGAACTGACACACCAGAAGGGACTCGGTGTCTTCTCCTCCCTTCTAAGATGACAAAGGCACTTTATTTTAAGCAGGAACCTCTCCCAGCCTAACCTGAAACGGCTGCAGGTGGGGAAATCAAGCCACAATCCTGCTATGTTTTCTTTCCCCTGCTTCCCTAATGTCTAAGGTCATTGCTGTGTTTTTATGCTGACGGGGCAATGAACTTCCATGGATGGGAGCAGTGTATCCCCGGCCTCTCTGCTCTAGGCACACCTGGGCAAGGCTAGTGGGAATGCAGCGTGGTAACAGAGACCAAATCGTCCTTGAAACTTGGCCCATCTTCCTCTCAAACTCCAGGAGGGAAAAACAACCCAGACGTCTCCTTTCCAATGATGGGCACGAGAAGAACGGTGTTGTTCCAGCTGTTTAACCTGTCCTCCAGTTTACAGTGGCTTTCAATGCAGGTGGTCCACTTTTCCTCCCCAAACCTCCCCAAGGGTGGGCTCCACTTACCTTTGGTCTCTGAGGTACCTTTCCTGGCTCTCGGGAGAGACGGTGGCTGTGCCGGACGGCTGCATTGGGCAGCTGACCAAAACGGCAAACCACAGGCAAGGAAAGAGGACCTTTGCTTCCTGCTAAAATAGCCGGCAGACGGAGGCAGCCACTTCCTCCCCGTGGAAACCACAAGACCCACTTGTGACAGAACAGGGGACCTGTGGGAAGGTCTGCTTGGTGCATGGGCCGCATGTGTGTGTGGAAGAGAAAAAGGGCAAGAAAGAAAGAAAGAAAAAGGAAAAAAAATGGAAAGGAAAGGAAGGGAGGGAGGGAGGAGAAGGGAGTTTCTCTCTACTTTTCCCTGTGACAAACCATTTTCCCCAGATCCTTGAGGTCTTTATTTGGCCCCAGTGGTCAAAGGGAGCAAGCAGGCCTGACACTGCCAAACCTTTTGACCGGAGAGCGAAGTTGGTGGGTTTTTGCGCCTGAGTTTTCAGGCTGCCCTTTAAGTCAGCCCTGCAACGAGGGCCTTTGCCAGGCTCCTGGGCCCCTTTCCCAAAGAGCGGAGGGTCTTGGGCGGAGGGTCTTGCCTCTGACACCCTCCTGCTCTTCTTGCCTTCCACAAAAATAAAAAGAGTCCCAGGAGGGAGGGAAGAGCTGGGCCCGGGAACATCTCAGAGCTGCTCAGCAAGAAGCAGCCCTCCAAGAGAAGTGGCTGAAAAAGAGTATTATAAGATTTGGAATTTATTTTATGAATGATTAGACGGAAGAATAAGGAACTGGAATATGTGGCAATAGCAATAACATACCGATTGATTTTGAATGTATAAGAGAGTGAAAATAACTTAGTAAGGATGGTGTGTGTGTGTGTGTGTGTGTGTGTGTATTTTATATATATATATATATATATATGTTTTCTTAAGTTTTGCGGTACTTACATGTATGGTGTTCGGCTTGGTTCGGTATTTTCCCGTCATTGTAGTTCTTTTAAAGTTGTAGCAACGTTTCAGCAGAATCTCATCTGCCATCATCAGGCTTCTGTATTGTGTCCGTCTGTGAGTCAGACTTTTACAGTAGTTTCAGATTAAAAGAGACCCTTGAAATCATCAAAAATAAATACCAACCAGCTAAACACCTCATGGAACTAACAGAACACTGCTTAACCAACACATATTTCATATACAAAGGACAAAGATACAAACAAATAGAAGGAGCTCCCATGGGATCACCACTGTCACCTGTCATTGCAAACCTGTTCATGGAAGAATTCGAATCCAGAGCCCTGGCCAATGCCACCCTCAAACCCAAACTATGGTTAAGATACATCGATGACACATTCGTGATTTGGCCCCATGGACAAGAAAACCTAAACAATTTCCTAACACACCTAAACAGCGCACCCCAAAATCAAGTTCACCATGGAAACAGAAACAAACAAACAACTACCATTCCTAGATGTACTAATCTACAAAAAACAGATGGCACACTAGGACACACCATATACCAGAAGAAAACCCACACCAACCGCTACCTCAATGCCCAATCCCACCACCACCCAGCACAGATAAACTCCGTGGCTAAAACACTAATTACCAGAACCAAACGCCTGGCAGACAAGACACACATTAAGGCTGAACTATGCACCCTGACTAAAGTACTGACAGCCAACAGCTTCCACAAAAGCAAAATCACCAGCTTGATCCACAAAAACACTGAAACATAATAGAGACCCAGAAGATGAACAGACCTATGGAACAGCTGTCCTGCCCTACATAAGAGGTACTACAGACAAAATTAGTAAGGTACTACACAGACATCACATCAGGACTGCCTTCAAAACAGACAGAAAAATAGCAGCCATCCTTAGCAACCCCAAAGATAAAATTGACCTGGAAAACCAAGGCATATACGAAGTCCCCTGTGCATCATGCCCGGCCACATACATTGGACAGACCAATAGAAGAATAAGCACCCGCCTGGATGAACACAAAAATGCAGTCAAAAAGCTGGAACACACTTCCTCACTAGTCCAACACATGGAAGCCACAGGTCATAGCATCAACTTCAATGGCACCAAAACCCTGGCCACTATAGAAAACCCTAATCACAGAATCATCAGAGAAGCCATAGAGATTGAAAAAGACCAGAAAGCATGAACAGAAGAGATGATTCCACCAGGCTGTCAATCATTTGGAAGCCTGCACTCACAAACAAAAAATCTCCACACCACAAGCCAGGCAAACACCTGGGCACAAACAGATCCCCCTGATACCTCCAGCTCAAACACACCCCAACCAGGCACCCAGATGAAACCCAGCTTCCTAACTAATGATAGCCGTCCATTTACCCGAAGCCAAGCTGCACTAAAGGCCTCCATTAAAGCAACACAATGCTGCCAGCCAATCAAGATACAAAAAGAGCCAAAAAACAGACAGAAGATATTAGAGACACCAATCAAGCAGAACACAGCAAACTCCGAGACCAATAAACACAGACCAAGACTCCCAACCAATCAGGATGAAGAAAAACCATTCTGGCACAGCAATAGGCTGCCCCAAATTCAAATCTGAAACTACTGTAAAAGTCTGACTCACAGACGGACACAATACAGAAGCCTGATGATGGCAGATGAGATTCTGCTGAAACGTTGCTTTCGCGGGTACTTACATGTATGGTATTCAGCTTTGTTCGGGTATTTTCCTGAAATACGGGTATTGGTTGGGAGTCTTGGTCTGTGTTTATTGGTCCTGGAGTTTGCTGTGTTCTGCTTGATTGGTGTTTCTAATATATTCTGTCTGTTTTGTGGCTTTTTTTGTCTTGGTTGACTGGCAACATTGTGTTTCCTGTATTGGAGGCTTTTAGTGCGGCTTGGCTCCGAGTAAACGGACGGCTATCATTTATTAGGAAGCTAGGTTTCATCTGGGTGGCTGGTTGGGGTGTGATTGAGCTGGAGGTATCAGTGGGGATCTGTTTGTGCCCAGGTGTTTGCCTGGCTTGTGGTGTGGAGATTTTTTTTTGTTTGTGAGTGCAGGCTTCCAGATAATTGACAGTCTGGTGGCATCATCTCTTCTATTCATGCTTTCAGGTCTTTTTTCAATCTCTGTGGCTTCTCTGATAATTCTGTAGCTGAGGTTTTCTGTAGTGGGGTTTTCTAAACTTAGCATAATTAGAAACATGCTGGCGGGGGGGCCTCTTCTGCCCAGTTTCTTCCCCATCAGGAATTGCCTGTCCTTCAGGTCTCTTGGACAAGGCTTCCTTTCACCTGCAACCAACAAGTATAATCTAGGAAGAGAAGGGGTCCCAGGGGAGCTGGCCAGGCCAGGATCTTCCTGGGTTTATTAGTATTTCGGGGGTGCCTCAAGATCAGGTCAACCTGACATGGAGGACTCTGTCCCTCTGGCTGCTTTGATCCAGACCCAGCATTTCTTTAGAGCGGGCCATGGGGGATATGGGGGTGGCCGGAAGACGCCCCCGTAAGCTGGGCCCGTGAGGCGTGGAGCCTCCATGTTCTGAAGCAGCCCAACTGAGAGCGCCCGGCTCTGGGCAAGGACAACGCAGGCATGAGAGATTTCGGGAGGCATCTGATCGGCAGCAGGTTACTGGAGTGGCTCAGGGGCAGGAATGGCCTTCGAGCCCCCTGATAAGGAAGAGGCTGCCCACTTGTAGGGTTGCTATCCAGGCCCCTGGAATGGGCAGAGATGGGCTGCCCTTGGGCCTAACCCGGGGCTTCCCCTCTCCTCTCGTGGTTCCCGGCCATCCCTCTCCAGAGCGTAGCCCTGTCCAGCTCTCCACGCCCTTCACATCCCATCCTGCTTACCTGAGTGCCAAGGTGAACCAGCCCTCCCGCTTAACAGAAACCCATTGTCCCTGCTCCCGGCATTCTTGCCCGCCACCTTCCGAGTGTCTCCAAAGCCCTTAACAATTGCCCGAGGGGAAAAAAACCTGGCGTGAAACTGAGACGCGGGCACGTCCAGACCTTTTGCCAACACAGTTGTTTTGTTTTCGTAGCTCATATTTGGACAGGCGGCAAAACTTCGAAAGGTCAGGGCGGCAGCTCTTGTTGGGGCGTCATCGCGAGATGGCGGGAGGGCTTGCTGGCACTTGTCTCAGGGAACCCGAACTTCTGTCGTTGGCCAATGTGCTCCACCAGCCATAGTTGGGCGCCATGCCCAACCCAGTTGTTTACAGATCGGGCGTGAATACGTTCTCACCTCTTGCTTGGCTTCTGGGGGCCTCGGCCTGCCCTCCCCCTTCTGAGGCCGGAGCCTCAGCGTCCCTCCCTTTCACTAGCCGATGGGCAAGGACCGTCTCCTTCCCTGCTACGGCCACAAACGAGAGGGAGGGGGGTCTCCTCGTC
The DNA here is from genome assembly GCF_049901735.1 of Notechis scutatus. Classification (NCBI taxonomy): domain Eukaryota; kingdom Metazoa; phylum Chordata; class Lepidosauria; order Squamata; family Elapidae; genus Notechis; species Notechis scutatus. The sequence continues at coordinate 6,740,250 of NC_142023.1, forward strand.
CGGAGAGAGACTGGGCTGTCCACATGTAGGTCATCCTTGGCAGGGAATGAAGGGCTCTGCTGTTGTTCCTGGCACCACCAACCCATGCCCCCCCCGTCCTGCCCCAAGGATCCAAGTGGATCATTTTGAGAGGTTCTCCGTCGCGAAAGAAAACCCCAGATGGTCGAACTCTCCGCTTGCTTGAACTGCTGCATTTCAGGGACGGCCGTTGTTTAAATGAAAGCCAAAAACCCAGTGGGGCTTTTTTTGGGGTGGGTGGGGGAGAGGAGAGAGAGTCAAAAAAAAAACAAAAAAAAAATTTTGGTTTTTTTTTTGGTTATGTGAATTGATTAAAAAAATATTTATATTATTTTATTTTTTTATATAATAAAAATATTTATTATTAAAATAAAAAAAAAAAAGGCAAAAAAAATGAAAAAACAATGTATACCAACTTAAATTTAATTGGGGAATTAAATCTAAGGAGGGGGGGGGGGGGGTTGGTTTCTTCCCTCTTTTTTTTATTTTTTTCTTACACCCAAAAACTTAAATTTTATCTGTTTATTTCCTATTTTCCTCTCCTTTCCTTCGGGGGGGGGGGGGGGGGGGGGGGCGCCTACACCCACCTCCCTTCTTTTTTTTTTTTTTTTTTTTTTTTTTTTTTTTTTTTATTATTTCTCCTTTTCTTTTTTTCACTATTTTTTTTTTTTTTTTTTTTTATTTTTAAAAAATTGTCAAAAAAAAAAAAAAAAAAAAAAAAAAAAAAAAACAATTCCCCTTCAGCTGCACCCCCTAGTGGTCAGTGGAAAAGCAGACTTCTCCCCAACTTGGCTTTCTTTATTGTTTGCCGTGGTGACTAAGCCCCTTCCTTGTTTTAAGGTCGATGTTTGCACAATGTTGCACTCAGGGAAATGCAAGAAGGAGAAGACGGGGACCCGTGGGTTTGTCCGGCCGGCGTGTCTGAATGGAAACCAAGTCTTAACATGCAGCTTCCCTTCCCGTCTTTAACCAGATGCTTGTCAGTGCCAGCAGAGGGCGCTCAGACCCCTTTCATGGATGGATGCAAGCCATCCCAAACTCACCTTAGAGAGAGAGAGAGAGAGAGAGAGAGAGAGAGAGGTAGTCTATCTTGGGAAGCCCGGGACCGACACACCACTTCCACAGGGGCAGAGCTGGGACTTCCAAGGTGGAAAATGTGGCTCCTGCTCTCCAGGGGTGAAAAGGTGGGCCATCATCTGAGAGGATTTTCGGGTCAGCAGCAGCAGGAGGGGCCCTGCAGAGTGCCCAGGCTGGGGTGTCTTTGGCTGCCCTCCACCCAGCCCCCTTTCCTGCCCCCCCCCTCTGCTGCTGCCTCGCTTCCCTGGCTCTGGCCGGTGGGCCTGCCCTCCACGCTCCTTCTCGGGGGAAGGGTGTGTGTGCGCGTGCTGCTGAACGTGACTCTGTGAGGCTCCCCCTGCCACCAACCCAGAACCGGCTTTTCCTGCATCCTGAGACAGGCCGGCCAAGGGACAAAGCCCGGATTGTGCCCAATGATGGGCACAGCAGCCTCGGGCAGGCAGCGGAGGGAGGGGGCCATGGGGGGTTTGGGCAAATGCCAGCATGGGAAACCACTTCCTCCTCCCTCTCTCCTCCTCCTCCTCCCTCCTCCCCTTTCCCTCCTCCCTCCTGCCCCCTCCTCCTCCCCCCTAAGCCACCTCTTCGTCTGCCCCACTGCTCCTTTATCTCACTTGCTGACGGAGGTGGGCAGAGCTGCCAAACGTTAGGCAAGGTCGCCTTATTTCCCCGTAACCCTCCGGGGCGAGCCAAACTCTTCCCACACAGCCGCATTGCTAAGCAACCTGTGCACGGAGGGCTTTGCCTCCTGCAAGAGCGGATGGCCTTGGGGGGGTGGGGTGGGGGGGCCTAGATGCCCCTCCCCTTCCCCCTTCAGAACCCTCCACGGCTCGTGGGGGAGGCCGTGAGGAAGAAGGGGACACCGGCACCCCTGCCCTGACCTGGGCCACCCCCCCCCCCCATCGCAGCCACAGACCCCAGAGAGAGAGGAGGAGAAGGAGGAGGAGGAGGAGGAGGTAGAGAAAGAGGGGCCTGCTTCTTAAGGGGGCAACTCTCACGCCTTGACAGAGAGGGGGCTTCGGGGAGACATTCATGGGGCCAACCGGGAACATCGGGGACATCGAAGGGGGGTAGACCGGGCCGTGGCAGGCGGGGGGGGGACTGTGCCAACTGGGCAGAGGCTGAACCTCCAGGGAGGCCTGGGTTTGCTGCTGGGCCAGCTGGGAGGTGTTTGAGCCCCAGGCCAGTGGCCGAGGGCCTTCCCTGCCCTTCCCGGGGCTCAAGAAGCATCTCTGCAGCCTCCGAGAGTTCATTTCCTTTCCTGCTTCTAACGGCTTCCTCTGCACACACACACACACCCCCCAGCAGGCCATCGCTGCCACCGGAGCCAAAGACACGGCTATTTGATCTCATTTGGGCCGCCTGATTGACCTCCACTCTCTTTTCTCCGCTCCTGTACGGGGGGGCGGGGAGGCAGGAGCTCCCTCATCCCGCCAGGCATCCGGAGCCGTTAGAAAGCTGGGCACCAGCGCCCGCCCACCGAGGTAGACTGCTCTGAAACGGGAAGTGCCGTGCCAGCTCCGGGAACGCCAGAAGGGCTCGCTGTCTTTCAAAGGAGGAGAACGCCCAGACCCGCCTTCCTCGGAAGATGGGCTTGCAGCTTCTCGGCCTTGTTAAGAAAGGGTTGGTCACCTAGACCGGGGTTTAGCTGGTTGGGTTTAGCTGGGTTTAGCCAGCTTTGCTGGCTGAGGTACTCTGGGAGTTGAAGTCCACAAGTCTTAAAGTTGCCAAGGTTGGAGACCCCTGACCTAGACTCTCATCTGCAGAGCCTGGGCCGAGCCTTGTCCAGCAAACCCCTCTTCGTGCCAATCGTGGCTTAATGGGAAGCCGGCTTGTGTGGGATTGGCCTTTGACAGAAACAGCCGCTTGTTTACAGCTTTGTGGAATATCCGGTCAGCGGAGAGCAGAGAGAGCCGAGCCAAGTCTCCATTTCCAGTTCTTCTCCCAAACCCCCCAAACTGGGCCACGTGGCTGCCCTCCCCTGAGTGACCTCGATCTGTGCAAGGCAGACCTTCCGCTGTCCCTCTGTGAAGCTGGACTCTCCACCAGGGCACAGAGAGCCCAGAGGCCGGCTTCTTCCTCCATCTCTCCCGAAGAGGTGGGATGGAGCTAGCGGGGGCCTCCGGAGCCATTCGGGCCCACGTTGCCGCCCGGTTGCCAAGAGCAGGCAGCAACGTGCGCAGCTCTTGGCAAGGGCTGGGCAGCTCTGAAGCCCACGCCGACACCGCCGGTAGCAGCAGCAGCAGCGGCAGCAGCAACAGCCGCCACAACGCAGCTCACTAAAGGAACCCAAGCCGGAGACGGAGCTGCAGGAAGGAGGCGCAGAGGGACGGCTGGGAAGGTATGGACAGCTCAGCTCCTTCCCGGCCTGGTGGAGGACAGATTCGCAGCTGGACGTTGGGCATTGCAGACCTTCTGAGCCAGAGGAGGAGGGGTCCGGCGTCCCGAGAGGCAGCAGAGGTCACTGGGGCTGTTCTTGGTGGAGGCCAAACCTTCCTTCGCTCACAGCGCCCTTCCTTGTAGCGCCTTGTGTGGTGCAAAGAAAGGGGCTTTAGAGACTGCCCTTGCCCCCCCTCCCTGCTTTGCCCTCCCCCTCTTCAGCCCTCCTGGGCAGCCCTGGAACTTTCTTTCCACCCCCTGGGAGGGAAGGGAAGGCTTGGCGCAGGGAGGGCCAGAGATGCCTCTCCGGCCTCAGGGCTGGACAAGGGCCAGCCGGACCCAAAGGTCAACCGTCCGATCCGGAGAGCTGCCTGGCTGTGCCATGCCAAGGAAGAGAGGCGTCCCCTTAGGGAGCTGGCCGGAGCTTGTGAATCAGGTGGATCGGCTGGCTGCTCCGAGGATCAGCACCGGAGAGGGGTCTGCATTGGCCTGCTGAGGGTCCCTACACCCTCCCCTCCACCCACCTCGGCCGGACAGCTGCGTTTCTAGAAGCCATGGAGCCGGATCACCCATCGGACCAAGAGGACGGTTCGCGGGGTAAGGGGCTCTGATCTAGGTGGGACCCACCCCTCTTTCGTGTTTTGGGGGTGGGGAACAAGCTGCTGAGCCCCCCCAGCCTGGGCTTTGCTCGGGGCTGGCTTGGAAAAGGATCCCGAGGGACAGGCCAAGCATTTTGGACTCCCAGGGTGCTTGGAGTTGGGGGCCTGGCCTGGGGGCCAGGTATCCCAGGGGCCAGGTTGAGTAACTCAGCCAAGGACTGATGCCGTTAACGTCCGGCACTAAAAGAGGCTTTTGCTTCTGCGGGGTTTGTTATGAGCAAGGACGTGGGCTTGTGAGGGCCCGACTGGGAGCTGTTCAGCAGGTAGAAAATATGCTGAGAACCTAGTGCAATCGTAAGGTTATAAATGGAAGGGTGGTCTTTCAAAAAATGCTCCCTTTCAGATGTCCTTCCTTCCTTCCCTCCCTCCTTCCTTCCTTCCCTCCCCTCCTTCCTTCCCTCCTTCCTTCTTTTCTTCCTTCCTTCCTCCTTCCTTCCTTCCTTCCTTCCCTCCTTCCTTCTTTTCTTCCTTCCCTCCTTCCTTCCTTCTTTCCTTTCTTCCCTCCCTCCCTCCCTTCTTTCCTTCCTTCCTTCCTTCCCTCCTTCCTTCCTTCCCTCCCTTCCCTCCTTCCTTCTTTTCTTCCTTCTTTTCTTCCTTCCTTCTCTCCTTCCTTCCTTCCCTCCCTCCTTCCTTCTTTTATTCCTTTCTTCTCTTCTTTCTTCCTTCCTTCCCTCCTTCCTTCTTTTTTCCTTCCTTCCCTCCTTCCTTCCTTCCTTCCCTCCTTCCTTCTTTTCTTCCTTTCTTCTCTTCTTCCTTCCTTCCTTCCCTCCTTCCTTCTTTTCTTCCTTCCCTCCCTCCTTCCTTCTTTTCTTCCTTCTTTTCTTCCTTCCTTCTTTCCTTTCTTCCCTCCCTCCCTTCCTCCCTTCTCCTCCCTCCCTCCCTCCCTCCCTCCCTTCCTGCCTTCCTTCCTTCCTTCCTTGGGACAAGAATCCTGGCTGGCATTGAAATTGCAAGAGAAGAAAGGGAGTCCTGGATTGGGAGCAGCTGACAGGGCCTTCTTTCCGACCCAAAGGGATTGGGAGGATTTGGAAAGAGGCCCGTAAGATTGTCCGGCTCCCACCCTCTATAAGTGTTGCTGTTGGGGTGGGGGGGAGTTTTCCTTTGGCCAAAGGCTTGTGCTGAAGCGGCTGCCGGGTCCCCGAATGTGCTCCAAGGCTCCTGCCAAAGGAGGAGGGCTGGCAAACCGGTGGGCCTCTTGAAGGAAGGAAGAGCCCCACGGCTGCAGGGGGGGAAATGGCGGTCGAGCTGGAGAACCGAGGGGAGATTGGCAAAGGAAGCTGCGTGTGGGAGGAAGGCAGGCAGGAGCTGTTGCCATCTCGGCTGAGAACCAAAAGGCTGGGGGAGAAAATGCCTTTTGCAGACCTGGCGCTCATTTGTACGTGGTCTTCCAGCCTTCTATTTTAGGCAGATCCATCTGGGCCCAGAAACTTGCGGTGTGTGTGTGTGTGTGTCTCTATGTGTGTGTGTGTGTGTGTGTGTGTGTGTAGAGAGAGAGAGATGCTGAAGCTGGCAGGCTGGATTTGCACGTCCCTCTTTAACTGGGGGGTGGGGGAGGCTGAATCCACCCCTTTGGTGCAAATCATGAGCTGAGTGTGCATAGCACAGCAAGCCATCCCAGGCCCCTAAGTGGGTGTGGGGGAATGTGTGGGGGGGGGAACCTTCCATGGGTCAAGGTGCATGGAGGGGTCATCCTGGGTATATGTGCCCAGCAGGATCCCATGCCAAGAACACAGCCGGCCCCTCGCTCCTCTTCGCCCTCAGCTGCCAGCTGGCTCTCCTCCTCCTGCCTATTTGGCATCGGGCTGCGTCCCATTTGGTTTCCCCAATGCCCCCTGTGAGCCCCCTCCCTCCTCCCTGACAGTCAAAAGCTTCTTGGAGAACGTCCCTGGGGGGTCTCTGTGGGCAGAAACGGGGCTGTCGGGGCTGTCGTATCTTGGAGACTTCCGGTTCTAACACTTGTAATTTCTTGGGGCATGTGAGGCGTCTCCTGCTTCCTCCTCCCCCTCCCGGTCTGCAGCCTGGCACAACTGCGGGCACCTTCCTTCCTTCTTTCCCTCCCTCCTCCTCTCCCCAAACAGCTGCCCTCCCCCCTCCCCAGTTTGTTTGATGGCAAGCGCAGCAGCACGAGCCCCCAGTGAAAACTCAGCTGCTGGCAACGCACGTGTTGTGTGAAAAGAAATGTGCAGCTGCTAAGGGCCCATGGATACATGGGTGCACACATACACACGCACACACACCGTGGCATGCAAACAGGCTCCTTTTAAAGAAGATTCTGCAGCATTGAGGCCCCCTGCATCTTTCAAAAGAGCCAGCAGAAGGAGTGGGCGACCTGCATATCCCCATTGCATGGCACGCATCTCCTTCCTCCCTGCCTCTCTCTGAGCTCCGCCTTTCCCTTTTTTTCTCCCCATTCTTATCTCCCCAACAAGAGTCTTAAGGGCCGTCTTTGTCCTTCTTCCATCCGATTTTGTCCTGTTTAGAAACATGTAAAGGTAGCCAGGCATTTGGTGGAAATATTCAGTCATCAATCTTTCTGGAAGGAAGGAAGGAAGGAAGGAAGGAAGGAAGGAAGGAAGGAAGGAAGGAAGGAAGGAAGGAAGGAAGGAAGGAAGGAGGAGGAGGGAGGGAGGGAGAGGGAGGGAGGGAGGGAGGGGAAGAAAGGGATGAAAGAAGGAAGGGGGGAGGAGGGAAGGAGGGAGGGAGGGAAAGAAGGAGGGAGGGAAGAAAGGGAGGAAGGAAGGAGGGAGAGAGGGGAGGGAAGGAAGGAAGGAGGGAGGGAGGGAAGGAAGGAAGGAAGGAAGAAAAGAAGGAAGGGAAGGAAGGAGGGAAGAAAGGGAGGGAGGGAGGAAGGAAAGAAGGAGGGAGGGAGGGAAGGAAGGAAAGAAGGAGGGAGGGAAGGAAGGAAGAAGGAAGGAAAGGAAGGAAGGAAGAAGGAGGGAGGGAGGGAGGGAAGGAAAGAAGGAAAGAAAGAAGGAGGGAGGGAAGGAAGGAAGGAAGAAAAGAAAGAAGGGAGGGAGGGAAGGGAGGAAATCCAGACAAGGGGGCCCTGGAGGGTCCGTGCTCATCATCCCCAGAGGCAGGGGTCTGGGTAGGGCCCCCTCCCTTGCTTCTCTGCCCCCTAACCTCATCTGCCTCCGCTGCAGCCGGCGTTCCTTTCCCTCACTTGGGGTTATCTGATCCGCGAGGACTGAGCCTCCCTCCCAGCCGATCTCTCCTCTGCTACGGAATTTCTCACCCCCTTCTGAGTCTTGAGCAGTGACCTTCCAGGCTAATCCGAGGAGAACTAAAGAGCTGCTGGGGGGAGGGGGGGTTGGGTTGAGCTGGACCCAAGCCCCCAACGTGGGCATGCAGAGGTCACCCTGGTCAGCCTGTTAGCCTTTGATGGGTAGGGGGCTTCGAGGTAGAGGAACAGGATGAGAGGGGTCCACTTTCCAGCTCCTCCTCTCTAGATTTCTGTCTTCCCGCGTTGGTCCCTGTCTCTTAAATTCTTACCCCGTTGCAAACTCCCTTGAAGCCCCAACTAGATCTGCATAGGATCACCACTGATCCAGTGGATTCACTGAGATAAGCTGTTATTATTATCTGCAGGTGACACGTCTCCAAGCTGAATGGCTAATTTTGCATCCTTTCCCCATTTGGGCAGGTAGCCCTATCACCTTGGGCGGAATCAAACCTGCACCTCCCAGGTGAAATTCAACCAACAGAGCAAACCCTGTTGCCATTTTTTTAAAAAAAAGTGGGGGGGGAGGTGTTTTCCATTGGAACTGGCCCCTGGGATGCAGTCGTGCCCCGCCAGTTCATTGAAGCCGATGGTTCCCTCACTTCATTCAGAATTAAATCAGAACCGTGCCTGATGTGCACAATTAAACTCATTGGGGGGCCGGGAGCTTTGACTTTGAAACCGCTTGAAAAGAAAACAGACCCTAGTTTCGTATTTTTAGTTCTGCACTCTATTAGAAACACTTAATGCATCTGCAAATAATAGCTTTTTCTTTCTTTCCTTTCTGTCTGACTTTCTGTCTGTCTGTCTTCCTTCCTTTCTTTTCTTTCTTTCCTGTCTTTCTTTCTATCTTTCTGTTTGTCTGTCTGTCTTCCTTCCTTCCTGTCTTTCTTTCTGTCTGTCTTCCTTCTTTTCTTTCTTTTCTTTCTTTCCTGTCTTTCTCTCTCTCTTTCTTTCTGTCTTCCTTCCTTCCTGTCTTTCTTTCTTTCTGTCTTTCTTTCTATCTGTCTTCCTTCTTTTCTTTCTTTCCTGTCTCTCTTTCTCTTTCTTTCTGTCTTCCTTCCTTCCTATCTTTCTTTCTATCTGTCTTCCTTCTTTTCTTTCTTTTCTTTCTTTCCTGTCTTTCTCTTTCTTTCTTTCTGTCTTCCTTCCTTCCTGTCTTTCTTTCTTTCTGTCTTTCTGTCTGTCTGTCTTCCTTTTCTTCCTTTCCTGTCTTTCTTTCTATCTGTCTGTCTTCCTTCCTTCCTTCCTTTCTTTCTTTCTTTCCTGTCTTTCTTTCTGTCTGTCTGTCTTCCTTCCTTCCTTTTCTTTCTTTCTTTCATGTCTGTCTTTCTTTCTATCTGTCTGTCTTTCTTCCTTCCTTTCTTTCTGTCCGTCTTTCTTCCTTCTTTCCTTCCTTCCTTTCTTTTATTTCCTGTCTTTCTTTCTGTCTTTCTGTCTGTCTGTCTTCCTTCCTTTCTTTTCTTCCTTTCTTTTCTTCCTCCCTCCCTCCCTCCCTCCCTCCCTCCCTTCCTTCCTTCCTTCCTTCCTTCCTTCCTTCCTTCCTTCCTTCCTTCCTTCCTTCCTTCCTTTCTCTTTCTTTCTCTCTTTCTTGGAATAATATTTCAGATATTGGCTGCGTCCTGGAAACACGCCTCTCTCCGTTGCTGTTAAGACAAAGAAATCTGTGAATGAACGAATGGGGGAGCCCGGGGGGAGGGGGGGAGAGGGCTGGCAGGTTGCCATTTCAAGATATTCCCATTTCTTCTGCCGCATAATTAATGCCATGTTTTATTAGCAATGAAAGCTGGGCTTGTTTTGCACAAATGCTCAAGCAGTAAAGTGTGACTCTGCAGACAGTGGGGGGGGGGGGCGGGAAACCCCGTGTGTAACATCACTTTTGCGATTTATCGCCTGCCAGAGTTGCTTATTCACTGTGTAAAACAAGTTTATTGGTGTTCGGCCAATGGCGGCCCGAAAGCCTTGGGGGGAAACGCAGACCCTCCCTCAGGCGGGCTTGCCAATAAACCTGCGGGAACAAATCTCATGCCCACCCACCAACATTTCTCTTCCCCCACCGGCTAAGAGCCAATCACCTTTCTGCCTCTTCCAAACTGCTTTCTTTGTGGAGCCTCCACATTCAGAGGCAGCCTACCTCCAGAAAGGTGCCTGGGGGCTCTTCAGAAAGGCAGAAACTGGTCTAGAATTCCTCAAACCGCTTTGTGATTGGACTCCGCATCCACCTAAGAGTCACATCTCTCTCTCTCTCTCTCTCTCTCTCTCTCTCTCTCTCTCTCTCTCTCTCTCTCTCTCTCTCTCTCTCTCTCTCTCTCTCGTCTTCTTCCTTTCCTTCCTCCTGTGGCCCTTTCTCCGCCCAGTGCCAGGGTCTTTCCGCCTTGCTGGGGCTTTGGGGGAGAGGAACAGCTGGACGAGAAGCCCCCTGAAATGGGGAGGGTCCCGTCTGGATGGGAGGCCAAGAGGCATCTGCTAACTGCTGAGCGTGGCCTTGTTAGACTTGATGGAGCCGTTCTTTCATTCTTTGCCTGGATTTTAATTTCCTTAATTAATTGCCTGAAGTTCGCGCTGTTTATTAAACACTTGGAAATTCCTGAGAGAGCAATCCCAGTGTGGAAAATAATCGGGCGAAACGGGGAGGGCGATTTTTTTCCTCCACACGGGGGCTCTGCTCTGGTCCCCATCTCCAGACCCCCTGGAGGGGAGGGGAGGGGGCTGATATTCCCTTGGACCTCCATCCCTCCACCCTGGGGCTGATGAGGAAGGAGGGATCGATCGCTCTTATCCCACCCATGCTTCACTTGGCCTGTTTTACATTTTGGCCTGTCAGACACCATTGAAGGCTTTCCGAACTTTGCCAGCACCCATTTTCTCCACACACACCCCCATCTCCCCCTCATCCTTTGCTGACTGGGTTCACTGGAGTGTGATGACCCGGAGTGGAGCGTAACACAAACGTAACAAAATCCAAAAATGTAAATAAATGTCCTTTAATGCTTCCAACTTGGCCCCCACTGTTCAATAATTCTCAGCTGGAGATAAAACGGACTCAAAAATAGTCTTCAAAAGAAAGCGATACAGTCCGAACTTAATGAGCAGATAGAGGTGAAATTAAAAACCCAAACAAACTACAGTGGTGAAATTTCCATAACGGAACAAGAGAAGTATTTACCAAATTCAAGGAGATAACAAGGCACAGTCTGTTGGAAGGATGCCAACCAAGGTAACTTCAGACCAAAATAAAACAAGCTTTGTTTCCAGCATTTGCCAGTACGCAGGTCCAAACTCTTATTCAGTTGTCACAGCTGCAGCCCATGAAGAGGATCAAGGCCCTCTCCTCCCCAGTAGACCACTTCTCTCCCTTATCCTCTCCTCTCTGCGTGCCCTAGGATGGAGAAGGGACTGGGTCCTTCTGGGTCCTCCTCTGACTGCCCAGCCGGCCTCTGCCCTTCCCCAGCCTCCTCCACAACCTCCGGAGCCACACTTCCACTCCCTGTCGGTTGTTCCTCCTCTCCCTCAGAGTCAGTCGTTACTGGGAATGGGATGTAGCTCTTTCCTTGTGGAAAAATAAGCCTTCTGCCACCAAAGTAGGTTTTCCTGAGGGGGGGTGGAAACCCTGGGGTTGGTGGAATCTAGAGATCTAGCGATCCTCGTTATACAGGTTAGCGCGAGGGAGCCTCCATGTTTAGAAGCAACGCATCACTCAGATAGCTTCTTGCGGGAGAGAGAATGGTGGGAAAAAAGAGATGAAGTTTATTTTATTTTATTGATTGGATTTGTCAATCAAGAATACAGGGAATTTGCTCCGTAGGTGTAAGCGTATGCGTGTGCCCACCCTCGCGTGCAAGGAAAACCAAAGGGACAAAAGGCAAGAAGTGCCCGGACCACAAAACAGGAAAGAGGGTCTTTAAACCAGGGAGGCAGAAGCTCCCCCTCCCTTCCCCAAGCCCCCCCATCTGCAATCCCCCTCTGCAACTCCAGCCCAGCTGGGAGACGATCTTAGAAGGGGGCATGCACTGCCCTTGGTGGTTGCAAGCAGGGCACCTGCCAGGAGGCTGAGTCGGAGCAGAGGGCATCGACCCTGAAGCAGGATGAAGCACCAGGATGTCAGGTGGTCCAGGACCCAGCCAGGTGGGGCCTGGGGTCTCCCCCCAGGAGGGTTCCGGGCGCAGCTATCCGATGGCTTGCTTCGGTTGGCAGAGGGGCCCCACTCCAGCATGCCTCCAGTCCTTCTGCTCACCTCCCTGCCAAGAGTGCAGAGGCCTCCTGGCACCATTGCGGAGGGAGGGGGGATGCTGCCTGAATCCCTGTCCCCCCCCCTTCCCCACCGGAGGACTGAGGGTCTGCACAGAGGGGCAGGCAGGCAGTGGATTCAGCCTGGGATTCCTCACAGGGCTTTTGCAGCTGTTCAGACGAGAATCCCTCCTTTTCCGTGCCAAAGGACAAAGCGTGGGTTGGCTGCTTCCCCACAGAGTTACGGGCTGGGGCAGTGGTGGGATTCAAATTTTTTTTTTACTACCGGTTCTGTGGGCGTGGCTTGGTGGGTGTGGCAGGGGAAGGATACTGTAAAATCTCCATTCCCACCCCCCCCCACTCCAGGGGAAGGATACTGTAGTGTAAACACTCCATTAACTTGCAGTAACCCTTCCTCCCACTCCTGGATACTGCAAAAAAACCTTCCCTCCCCAACCCACTAACCTGCTTTCCAGCTCCGTTCTCCTGTGCAGGGCAACCAAAGGAGACCCAGCCGATCGGCTGGGTCTCAACGGGAGGCAGAGAAGAGATGGGGACGGGGCCAGTCAGAGGTGGGATGTGTTGGTTCTCCAAACAACTCCAAATTTCTGCTACCCCGGTCAGAACCTGCTGAATACCACCTCTGGCCTGAGGGGCTCCAGCAGGAGCCTTGAGAGTCCTGGTTGGTCCAACCAGGATGGTGGTTTCCTCGTGTGCACCCAGTTGTTCCTCCAGAGGGCAGCAGAGGCAGCAGCCGTCTGGGCATCCAGTGGAGGGGAGGTGGGAGAATTTATTTTTCTGGCAGGGGGCCTCATTCCAAGGGAGAATAAATTATCCTCCCAAAGGGTCCTTCTGCTTTGGTGTGTTGACTTTGCCCATGGCAGAGTTTTTGCCTGAGTTCAGTCTTGCGGCCCCCGTTCTGTGGCTGATCTCCTCTGGCTGACCAGCTGCCTCTGAAGGGGTGGGGGCAGCCCTCGCAAGGCCCAGGTCCTCAGTGAGGAACATGCTGAATGAAGCATGCAGCTGCAACCCTCCGGGGCACGAACGCAGCAGCCAAGGAAGGGGGTGCCTTGGGCAGGTAACAACTCCCAGGGCTTGGGAAGGGAGAGCCCAGGTGCCCTCTGAACTCTCGAGCTCAAAATAAGCCAGCAAGGTAAAGGCATAAAATTAAATCTTAAAATAAGATTTGAATGGATAATAATTAAAAGATACAAAGGTGTTTACACTCCGGTCTAGTAACTACAGGGGGAAATTTGTTTTATGAGAAAAGAAAATATGAAATTGTAAACAGGACAGACAAAAGTATAAAAATATTGATTAGAAAGAGATTGAAAAATTAGAAAAAAAGATAGGTAATTGAACTTAGAAAGGAATGAGAGAATTAAAAAAATAAGGTTACAGAAAGCAAGGGAAGGGAAAAACTATTGAGAAAATGTGAAGAGAGTTATAAGATATGGATTAGAATACATAAGATGAATATGTAACTGAGTTTATGTCTGTATGGAGAAGTGATAATCCAGGATCGTGCTGTTCTCAAAAAAAGGATATTTTATTTGTATTGGTATGTTTTGTGAAAACCCAAATAAAACTCTTTTAAAAACAAATAATAAGCCAGCAAGGGTGCAAAAGAGTGAGACTGAAGACTTACCAAGGAGCCCCTTTGTAGAGGGGAGTGAAATTCTGCCCAGGGTATTATTATTTCAAGGGTTTATTTCAAAAATCTGGAAAAAGGGGTTGGGGGGGAAATGTTGGTAAAGAGAGACATCTGTTTTCACTCAGGGAAGCAGAAAGGAGGATTGTGCCCCAGTCCAGATGAGAAGTAGAGGATCTAGGCCCCTCACCCTTCTCCCTCCTCCTCCTCCTCTTCCTCCTCCTCCTCCTCCTCCTCCTCCTCTGTCTGGGCCAGTCCGCCATAACAAAACTTTCTTAAAGTGTTTCCTTTCGGAGTAGCAGCAGCCGGCCTCTGCCAGAAGACTAATTGCTCACAGATGAGGGGTGGTTTCCCCCCCCCCCTTTCTTTTATGGGATGCCAGATCAAAATGGGGCTGGGGGCAGTGGGGGCAGGTCTGTCGTGCGGTCTTTGGGTGGGGGGGAAGAAATGTTCACGCTGGAATATCTGTACCAGATGCTGCTTTTCCCAACGTTTAGAGCAGGGAGAATGTGGTTGGGGGGCAGAGGAGGATGAAGATGGAGGTGGAAGGGGTCTTGGGGGGGGCAGGTGGTTACAGAGAGCCAGTTTTAGGGAGGGGGGGCTGAAAGGAAGGCAAAGAGCTTTGGAAGCCCTTCAGCCTGTTGGTCTTCCATCTTGGACAGAGAGGGTTGTCAGGATCGGTCGAGTTTCAGCCCTGGAGTGAGCAGATTTCTCCCCGTTGGGGTACTTTGGGTTGACAGCCACAGACTCTGGATGGAGCTGAATGTCTTTGCCCACGTGGGGCAGAGTGGGGAGGGCCAAAGGTCTGTTTAGCCAGACCCTCTTCACCTGGGCAGAGACCCCCTCCAGGAGGCTGGCAGTCCAGGGACTTTGGGGGGGGTCTGGAGAGGATGCGGCCTCTGCTTGGAAAAATGAGAATTTGGAGCCAGACAGGGAGGGAAGGAGGGTTGCCCACCCACCCACCCTCCCTGTCTGGCTCCAATTCTCATTTTTCCAAGCTCGGGGCCACTTGTGCTCCCCCCCGTCTCTTTGCCCATTTCCACCCCTGAAATCCCGCTTAATGTTGCGCACTGCTTTCCAAGGGATGCCAGAGCAGATTCAGAAGTACCAGTCTTACAGAAGGGTACCTGATCCTCCATCAGCCCCCCCCCCTTTTTTAAAACTGGGGGCTGCCGTCCCAAGAGGCCGAGGGGGGCACGTGTTGGGGTGACAAGCTTGTGGATCCCTCAAAGCTTTCTGCCACAAATTCAAGGCACACCCAAGCTGTTGTGTGTATGTATGTGTGTGAGAGACAGACAGAGGGACAGAGAGATAGAGAGAGAGAGAGGAGAGAGAGAGAGAGAGAAAAGAGCAGAGAGAAGAGAGAGGAGAGAGAGAGAGAGAGAGAGAGAGAGAAGAGAGAGAGAGAAGGGGAGAGAGAGAGAGAGAGAGGGAGAGGAAGAGAGAGAAAAGAGGAGAGGGAGAGAGGGAGAGAGAGAGAGAGAGAGAGAGAAAGGGAGAGAGAGAGAGGGGAGAGGAAGAGAGAGAAAGAGAGGAGAGGAGAGAGGGAGAGAGGGAGGGAGGGAGAGGGAGAGATATGGGTGGAGAGGCAGGTTTTCAAATTTACCTTTTTGGGGGAACTTTAGAGGCAACAAGGGCTCCCCCTTTTTTTCCTTCTGCCCCACGAGGGTTTTTAGAGCAGCTGCCTCAAAGGGCTCCCCCAAACCTGAGCCCTACTTCGAGGGGGAAGCTGGGAAGGATCCGAGCCCTGCAAGACGAGGTGGACCTTACCCAGTCATCATCCTGGCTGGGGAGCCCTTCCTGGGGGGGGGCTGGAGAGGAGAGCTCTCCCCCCCAGAAAGAGACCACACTCCTTGTGCCCTGGGACGGGGAGAGAATATTATGGGCTGCTGCCTTAGGAGGAAGAGTTCTTCCCATCAGCCACAGCTGCAGTTCAGGAGGCTGAAGTTTCTTGAAGGAACTTTTTGGGGGGGGCAGGGGGGCTGAGACCCTTTCCATGTCGGGTGCCAGCAGCTGGGGCTCCCTGGCCAGGCCCTCCCGCTCCCTGGGCAGCTGCTTCCGCCCAGCTCAGCCTCCTCCCTGGCTGCCAGCCAGGGGCCCAGCCACCAGCCAGGACGGATGGCTTGACCTGGATGCAGCCAACCGGCTCCCCAGCCTTTCAAGAAAGTTGCTCGGGATTCTTTTAGGGGCAGCTCAAAAACCCGGCATGGAGTGCCCAGAGAGGGAGGCTGGGCGATGCCAGGGCCCAAGCAGCATCTGCTGCTGCTGCTGCAGAAAGGTTTCCTCCTCCTAGGCCAGCCCAGGAGCTGTGAATCGAGCCTCCATGTTCAGAAGCAGCCTACCTTAGTAAGGAAAAAAAAGGAAAACAGAGCGCTGTCCTTTTGCGCCCTTCCTGTGGGCTCCTCCAGGCACCCAGCTTGACCAGCCTGGTCCAGCAAAAAGCCTTGCTGTGTCTTTGGCAGCCTCCCTCCCTGCTCTCTCGCGCCCTATTTGGGGGGAGGGGGGAAGAAAGTGACTTGAGGAATAAAAGGTGGGGCTCAGAGGCCGGGAAGGCTGGCAGGAAACGTGCCCGCAGGTTGCAACAGGGGCATTCCAGGTTTGGCTAGGAAAGAGGGGGCTTTGGACGGAGCAAGGCTGGCCCTTTTGGGCGGAGCAGCGGGGATGATGGTGGTGAGGCGCCCTTCCCCGCGCCCCGGGATCAACGGAGGGGTGTTGGCAAGGAGGATGGGGGGCAGAGGCTGCCTTCCCCAGCGCCCTTCAGCCGAGGCCAGAATCCAGACCGGGCCTTCCTTCCTTCCTCCCACACACACACCCCCCACCCCTCCCCAACCTTTCCAAACCTCCTTCCTTTCCCAGTTCCTCAAATGCTGCCTTTCCCGGGGCGGGACAGGGAGGGGCGGAGAAGGCACCGGGCTTTTCTCCTCCGCAGCTCCCTTCATGGCTGGACTGAGGGCGGCGGCGGCGCTTCGGGGACTCCCGGACCCCTCCCGTGGCTTCGGGACCCCCATCCGCGGGGCTGGCCCGTCTGCGCCCTCCTGAGACCCTCCGAGCGGGGGGAAAGCGGGGTGCGCGCGTGTGTGTGTGTGGGTGAAGGAGGAGATGTCGATGAACGGCCGGAAAAGTGGCGGAAGACCCTCGTACTATTACCGGCTGCTCCGCAGGTCGCGGCTGCAGAGGCAGAGGAGCCGTTCGCGGAGTCGCACCAGGGCTTTCCACCGGGGTAAGGCTCCCCCCTTCTCCCGGGGATCCGGGGCTCTGGCGTTGGAAGCGGGTCCCGGACCGAAGTTGGAAGCGTCCGGGGCAACTTTGGCAGCCAGGCGGGGTTCCGAAGCGGCGGCGGCGGGAAGCCAAGCGGACCTTCCTTCCTTGCAGGGTCCCGAAAACGGGGGTCGGAGGGCAGCCGCGCTGGGAGGGAGCCAGGCGGGCGGGCGTCCCTTGCGCAGAGGGCAGCGCCGGGCAGAGCCTGGCCCCGGCGTTATTCCGGGTGACCGGAGCTCTTCAGCCCGTGGCGGGAGCGGCCGCGGAGGGCTTCAGTTGGCGGCCGGCGCTTCCTCGGCGAGGCTGGGCGCCTTCTTGGGGCCCGGGCAGACCCCGCTTGCTAAGGAAAAGCTACCCCCCCGCCCTGACTTGAGGCGCCTTTGAAGAGGGGGCGATGCCCAGGTGAGGGGGCGCTGGTCCTCCGGCCCCGGGTCAAGGCGGATCATTGAGGGGGGAGGGGGACCGGGGAGGGGGAGGACTCGGACTTGGGAGCAAGGTGGCGTTTCTCTGCACCTGCCTGAATCCAAGAGCAGCAAGAGGGAGGGGCTTTATTTCCCTCTGGAGGTTTGGCCCTTGGGGGGTTTGTAGCTGGTGAG
>NC_142023.1:7027331-7062331 GCF_049901735.1 Notechis scutatus
TCTTCTTCTTCTTCTTCTTCTTCTTCTTCTTCTTCTTCTTCTTCTTCTTCTTCTTCTTCTTCTTCTTCTTCTTCTCCTCCTTCTCCTCCTCCTCCTCCTCCTCCTCCTCCTCCCACTTGTCTCTTGATTGATTCCCAGCCCGGCGCCCCTTCCCCTTCCCAAGCCTTGCAAAACAGCTGGCCATAAACGTGATAAAATACTGAGCCCGCTCAATAATACGAGCTTCCGGAAACTTCAGCCCCAAAACATAAAAAGCCAGAAAAATCGGCGTTTTTCTCCCTTCCAGGAACCGACGGGTTCGAGCGAGCGCTGGCCTGATCGGATTAGACAGAGGACTATTGATCCGGCTGCCGTTTATCCCCGCAGCCTGATTTCCATAACTGACCAGGCGGGCGAATTAGCAAGGGAGCCGTGCCCCCCTCCTGTCCTCCTCCTCCCCCCGGCCCCCCTCTTTCTCGGGGACTGACAGGGGCGCGTGATTTATATGTTACCACCATCCAATTCATATCTGCGGGTTGGCCGGGCAATTTAATTCAGGAAAAGGAGATGTTTGTCTATGCAAATCTCCCCCCCACCCCCCGCCAACGTCGAGAACCGGCATCTTTGGAAGGTCTTGGGAAAATGCCCAAAGGGGATGGGGGCGTCGAAGCGGGGCTGCTCCTTGCATTTCAATTGGGTCTCCCCGGGTTATTTAAAGATGCAACGCGAGTGTGCAACGAGAACTCACTGGCTCCTCTAGAATGGGGCCGTCAAATGTAGGAAGACCAAGAGATCTTTCTCCTCCCGTTATGCAGCTCACGGAATACCAGAGTTGGAAGGGACCTTGGAGGTCTTCTAGTCCAACCCCTGCACAGACAGGAGACCTATATACCATCCTGGACATCCACTCTCTTCTTAAAGACCTCCAGCGCCCAGAATTTCGCCAAGTTCCACTGGATGAACTGGTCTCGCTGTCAGAACATTTCTCCTTATTTTGAGGTTGGGTCTCTCTCCTTGACAAGTTTCCATCCCGTTGCTTCTTGCCCGGCCTTCTGTGCTTTGGAGAATAAGTTTGAGCCCCCTCTTCTTCGGGGCAGCCCCATGAAGTGCCCTAACCAGCCTATCGTCCTTCTCACGTTTGGTTCGATCGAATTTGCAAATTTTGGTTTGACAAATCGATAAACGAAATGAATGAATAGATGAAATAAATAAATGCATTCAACTAGAAGCAACAGCCAACCCTACGAGTTATCTTGGCTGGGTATTGTGGCCGTGGCTTCAAAAGCAATTTGGAGAAAAATTGATTCTCAAGCTTGCTTTCTTTTTCTTTAAAAAACTGCCCCCAGCACAGTTTATTGGCATGATTAGATCACTTTTGCAGAATCTGCACCCTGGTTTATTTCTCTCCACTCATTTCCCATTCTTCGCACACCCACACCAGCAATAATAACAAGGGCATAACAACACATTAAAACCCGCTGTTGTTTTTTGTCTTTTAAGAAAACTATTCCTCCCCCCTCCCCCCCATGGGCTGTATGAAAACTCGTGTATTGAGTGGTGGTGTGTGTGTGTGTGTGTGTGGAAAGGAAGCCTGTCTGAAGAATAGGCAAAAAAAGAGAGAGGGGGGAGCGGAAACAGTTTGCTGCAACAAAAGGGAAAATCAAGAGCAAATTATTTTCCAGATTAGACCCTTTTTGTGGGGGGGGGGCTTGGCTGAGATATTGGCCATTTTTCACAGCAGACAAAAACATTTTCCAGGGGATCAATTTCCCGCTGCAAAGTCGGCTCTTTTCAAGTTATAATCCATCATATTTTCCTTTTGCAATCTCCGGGTGTCCAAGTGTTTTAAGTTTCCTATGAATTACTTGATTGCCAGCCTTAAAAAAAAAAACACACACACACACACAACACAACAACAACCCTCCACCTCCCCTTGAAATGAGAAAGTGGGGTGCCGCCCCTTGTAGGTCAAGGACTATTAGATGGCGGGGCAGGTGAGACTCTTCCCCGAAGCCGCCCGTATTGGCAGCCCTGTTAGGCGTTTCATCCGTCGGAGAGATTCCAGCCATCAATCACGGCCCCGGCCTGCTCAATATGCAGGTTAGGTAAGTCATTACTCCTTCGGGGAGGCTGTTAAGATGAAGTTGTCAGTGGAAAGCAAACAAAAGGCGAAAATCAGGGGAGAAATTGGTGGAAGGAGGGCCATTGGCCGGAGACACCACCCCAAAACTGGGCCAGGATGGGAGCAACAAGTCCCTTTATTCCAATGCATGGTTGAAGGCGAGCCATCTCTCAACCAGGAAGGGTGGTGGACGCGGAAGATGGAAACGGCGAATGGTGGCTTGATTGTTCTGTCAAGGTGATTGGTGGGCTGCCTGGCCGAAATAATTGGGGGTAGAGGAGGCTGTGGATGCAGCCAGCGAGAAAACAGGGGGAGATGCTAAGGAAAGGGCCTGAGATGGGGTTCTTCAACTTCGTCCACTGATAGAAGGGAATATTTGTGGCTCAGGGCTGAACTGTGGGGTCCTCGGGGCTTACTCATGAGCCAAATAGGGAACATCATCAGTGCTAGAAGGGAGTGGGGTTTGTGGAGGAGGAGGAGGAGGAGGAGGAGGAGGAGGAGGAGGAGGAGGAGGGAGGAGGAGGAGGAGGAGGAGGAGGAGGAGGAGGAGGAGGAAATGAGAACTCTGGGGTCCTTGGTGCTCTCTGAGCCTGGACGTTTTCCTGCAGACGTTTCATGACCTAACTAGGGAACATCATCAGTGCTAATAAGTGTGACCTGCTCCCTGTTTATATATGGCAGCTCTGAAGTTGGTTATTTTCTTGCAGGCGTTTCATGATCCAGCTAGGTAACATCATCAGTGCTAGAAGGGAATAGGGTTTGGGAGGAGGAGGAAGACTGTAGGGTCCTTGGGGCTCTCATGAGCCAAATAGGGAACATCATCAGTGCTAGAAGGGAGTGGGGTTTGTGGAGAGGAGGAGGAGGAGGAGGAGGAGGAGGAGGAGGAGGAGGAGGAGGAGGAGGAGGAGGAGGAGGAGGAGGAGGAGGAGGAGGAGGAGGAAATGAGAACTCTGGGGTCCTTGGTGCTCTCTGAGCCTGGACGTTTCCTGCAGACGTTTCATGACCTAACTAGGGAACATCATCAGTGCTAATAAGTGTGACCTGCTCCCTGTTTATATATGGCAGCTCTGAAGTTGGTTATTTTCTTGCAGGCGTTTCATGATCCAGCTAGGTAACATCATCAGTGCTAGAAGGGAATAGGGTTTGGGAGGAGGAGGAAGACTGTAGGGTCCTTGGGGCTCTCATGAGCCAAATAGGGAACATCATCAGTGCTAGAAGGGAGTGGGGTTTGTGGAGAGGAGGAGGAGGAGGAGGAGGAGGAGGAGGAGGAGGAGGAGGAGGAGGAGGAGGAGGAGGAGGAGGAGGAGAAGAAGAAAATGAGAACTCTGGGGTCCTTGGTGCTCTCTGAGCCTGGACGTTTTCCTGCAGACGTTTCATGACCTAACTAGGGAACATCATCAGTGCTAATAAGTGTGACCTGCTCCCTGTTTATATAGGCAGCTCTGAAGTTGGTTATTTTCTTGCAGGCGTTTCATGATCCAGCTAGGTAACATCATCAGTGCTAGAAGGGAATAGGGTTTGGGAGGAGGAGGAAGACTGTAGGGTCCTTGGGGCTCTCATGAGCCAAATAGGGAACATCATCAGTGCTAAAAGGGAGTGGGGTTTGCTCTCTGTTTATCTACACTCCCTTCCAGCACTGATGATGTTACCTAGTTGGGTCATGAAACGTCTGCGAGAAAACCGCCAAGCTCAGAGGGCCCAAGGATCCCACAGTCCCACTCCTCCTCCTCCTCCCAAACCCTATTCCCTTCTAGCACTGATGATGTTACCTAGTTGGGTCATGAAACTCTTGCAAGAAAATAACCAACTTCAGAGCTATCATATATAAACCCAACCCAGGATATCCCATTAACTAATTTGGGAGAAACCTGAAAACAGAGAGAATCGTTGCATTAATTTGAACTTCCCGTCTTTACAAGAGCCAAGTTCCTTTTGAGACCTGATGGGGAAAAAGGCAGCTGACCTTTGACCTTGACCCCCAACCC
This sequence comes from Notechis scutatus, assembly GCF_049901735.1. NCBI lineage: Eukaryota > Metazoa > Chordata > Lepidosauria > Squamata > Elapidae > Notechis > Notechis scutatus. The sequence continues at coordinate 7,031,418 of NC_142023.1, forward strand.
CCGGGGGGAAGAGGAACCCACCCATGAAGCCCTACAAGCCAGGGGAACAGCCGTCCACCGGGGTTTGGATGAAAAACCAGGCAAACAACCTACAGCAGATATGCTGAAAATTAATTCTTGTTTCGACCACACGGAGCCCAAAATATCAGTCGCTAAGCAAGACAGTCCTTGGGTGCATTTTGCCCCATTTCGCGACCTTCCCTGCCGCCATCATTAAGTGGGTCGCTGCGGTTGTTACATTAGTCGTTAAGTGAACCTGGCCTCCCACACTGCCTATGCTTCTCTGAAAGTCGCCAAAGGGGATCACGGGGCCCTGGGACCGTCATAACTACGAACCAATTGCCAAGCGCACCAAACTTTGACCAGGTTGACCACGGGGACACTGCAATGGTCATAAGTGTGAAAAACGGTCGTAAGTCGCTTTTTTTCACAGCCGCCATCACTTCAAACAAGTCGAGGATGACCCCGGGATAAATAGCCCTGCCTGCACTCCTGAAAGTGTTGCTCTGGGTTGCGCTGCCACCCACAGCTGCCTGTCTCGTGCATTATTCACCCGGCGCTGAGCAAGGCCTGCTGGGGACCCTGGCTGGGCACCTCCCAGGAGCAACCTGGCAGGTGGGGGGTGGGGGCTTTGTAACCCAACACTCCCCCCCCTTCCCCAAGTGATTCCTGCTCTTTTGTCCTTTCGCCCTGCCATTGTTCCTCCCCTGTTGGGTAAGTCCAGGAGGGGCCTGGAAAAAGGACCAGGTGGCCGCCTGCCCGACCCTTCGAAGGGAGTAGTCCTTATTGCAGGCAAGCCTTAAAGACGGTGATGACACCTGATTTCCAGTTTGGGCATCTTTGCAGCTTCCTTGGTATCTACATGGATGTCGGTTTGTCTTCTGGACCTTGGAGACCAACATGCCACAGCCAGTCATGTAACCCTCTCTCCGTTCCTCCTGACATTCATTTTTTAAAAGATATCCCACATTAATATTTAACACGGAGCACTAACAACAGATTTGTAGCTAACATTTGGCAGGCCTTGTTCTCGATACAATGGGAGAGGAGGAAAGCCAAAGGAAAGGAAGACGCGGAGAAAAAAAAACCGCCCCTGATATATAATGTCTGTCGCCGAGCAATTAAACCGAGCCAGATGAATAATAATCTGTCGCAGAGTGGAATAAAAGCGACGGCTTTATTTGCAAAATAAAATAAAGTAAAACCTACTGTTAGCCACACCTGGACGCGGGGCTGTGCAAAGTAGAGAATGGGGGGGGGGAAACAATTATAGAATGGGAAAACAATTACAGTTACACACTCAAAACCGTAGAAATGGTGGTAGACTTTAGGAGAAACCCTCCCATATGACCACCTCTTACAATACTAGACAACACAGAATCAATAGTAGAGACCTTCAAATTTCTAGGTTCTATTATATCACATGACCTAAAATGGACACCTAACATCAAAAACGTCATCAAAAAAGCACAACAAAGAATGTTCTTTCAGCGCCAACTCAGGAAACTCAAACTGCCCAAAAGGAGCTGCTGATCCAGTTCTACAGAGGAATGATTGAGTCTGTCATCTGCACCTCTATAACTGTCTGGTTTGGTTCTGCAACCCAACAGGACAGACACAGACTTCAGAGAGTAGAAAAAACAATGGCTACCAACCTGCCTTCCATGGAGGGCCTGTATCCTGCACGAGTCAAAAAGAGGGCTGTGAAAATATCTACGGACCCCTCACATCTTGGACATAAACTGTTTCAACTCCTACCCTCAAAATGACGCTATAGAGCCCTGCACACCAGAACAACTAGACACAAGGACACTATTTCCCCGAACGCCATCACTCCGCTAAACAAATAATTCCCTCAACACTGCCCAACTATTTACAAAGTCTGCACTACTATTACTATTAAACTTCTCATAACTCCTTATCTCCCATCACCTCCCACTTGTGACAGTATGACTGTAACTTTGTCGCTTGTATCCTTACGATTTATATTGACTGTTTCCTAGTATGATTTGACTATCATTAAGTGTTGTGCCTGATGATTCTTGACTCTTGACAAATGTATCTTTTCTTTTATGTACGCTGAGAGCATTTGCACCAATATAAATTCCTCGTGTGTCCAATCACACTTGGCCAATAAAGAATTCTTTCTATCTATCTATCATCTATCATCTATCTATCATCTATCTATCTATCTATCTATCTATCTATCTATCTATCTATCTATCTATCTATCTCTCTATCATCTATCATCTATCATCTATCTATCTATTATCTATCTATATATCTGTCTGTCTGTCTGTCTGTCTATCATCTATCTATCTATCATCTATCATCTATCATCTATCTCTCTATCTCTATATCATCTATCATCTATCTATCTATCTATTATCTATCTATCTATCTATCTATCTATCTATCTATCTGTCTATCATCTATCTATCTATCTATCTATCTATCTATCATCTATCATCTATCTCTCTATCTCTCTATCATCTATCATCTATCATCTATCTATCATCTATCTATTATCTATCTATCTATCTGTCTGTCTGTCTGTCTGTCTGTCTGTCTGTCTGTCTGTCTCTGTCTATCATCTATCTATCTATCTATCTATCTATCTATCTATCTATCTATCATCTATCTATCGTCCTAAATCATGACAGTTGGGCCCAATTTTAAGACCTTTTTTGAGCTGGTTGTTAAATCTGTTCTACAAACAGATCAGGAAGCCTAGATAAAGATGAAAACGTTCAACTGCTCAAAAAAGGTATGTTTTATACAGGTGTTTTTCAAAGCCAGAAGGAGAAGCGTAGAAAAAAAAAAGAGGCCATTTCAGCCTTCGGCCAACAGATCTCCCAGTCCGATGAGCTCTGAAATCCGTTCCAGAGAACGGGATCTGCTGGGATTAACTGGTGGCCTTGGGTTCCCAGACCCAAACAAAATCTCCTCAACTTCATTAGTGCCCAAACGGTGCACACTTACCACTCCTTAATTGCTCTACAATCCTGCACACAATGGCGGGTTTAAAGGCTGGGAAGAGACTTAAGGGTAGAAAATGGGACTAGTGTTGATTTTCAGAAAAACGCTTCCGTGTCGAGCAAACCCCGCATCGCTCACAAAGGACATCTCTGATTACTACAAGTCCATTCTTTGTCCAGCCCTGAAATTTAGATCCCTCCTTGGCAGGGAAACCTGCTCTTAATCAGGGCAGCTGGAAACAAACCACGGCTATGGAAGAGAAAGAGCTAAATCTCCTCTCCTGGGTGTCTTCTTCCCAGAAGACATTCCACAAAGGTCCCTCTTAAAACTTAAGAGTGCACAGAGTCATCACTTCCTTGTCCCGCTGCTCCATTTTAAGTTAGCTTGAAAACACAGGTAGTTTAGCTCGACCGAGGTTTGTTTAAGCGATCGTTCAAACTTACATAATGGCACTGAAAAAAGTGACCAATGACTGTTTTTCACACTTATGACCATGGTCACGTGATTGTGCTGACCCGGGGCGTGGCACAAAAGCAACAAAGTCACGAAAGTAGGTAAAGTCCCTTTAATTTCTCCAACTTGGCCCCCAATGTCCAGTTATCATAGGCTGGAGAAAAAACTCACCCAAGAACAGTTTTTAAAGGGAAGAAATTCCATCCGAACCCAAAGTACATATAAATTATAAACAAAAACCAGCGCAAACCACACTGCAGCAATTAACGGAACAGGGCAGGATAAGGAACGGAAGACTACAAAAGATAATGAAACACACACAGTTGGGAGGACGCCAGAACCCAGATAAGACTTGACAAACAAAGATAATGCGCACTTTGCTTACAGCAAGGTGCTCTGCGCAAACACCCTCTTTATCCTGTTTTCTCAGCTGCAGCTAATGAAGGGAATCAGGGCCCTTTCCTCCCCTGTAACCCATGTTGCTCCCTTATCCATTCCTCCCTGTGTGCCCTAGGATGCAGAGGGGGTGGGCCTGGGTCTTCCTCTGAATGCCCAGCCAGACTGTGCCCTTCCCCAGTTTCCTCCACAGCCACCAGAGCCACACTCCCACTCCCTATCAGCAGTTTGACCTCCCCCACGGAATCAGATTCCAACAGGGGCATGACGCTGATTGGAATCCAGACTTTTGGCAACCGGTTCATATTTACGACAGTCACAGTGTCCCAGGGTCATGTGATCCCCTTTTGGCGACCTTTGGACTTTTTTCTCGAGAAGCAGAAAATAGGTCGTCCTCAAACTCTAGTCCAATAATTCCTTTCTCTTTGTCTTTGTGATTTCTATTCACGCTTTTAAATAAGATGAACAACTAATACAAATGAATACAAAGAAGAAAAAAAGAAAGGAAAGAGAAAGCAAACAGTGGAAGAAAAAGAGAAAAGATAGAACAATATAAAGAAGTCATTTCCGATATTTTTCACAGCAGTTACACTGCAATACAATTATAAATAATATTTTGCATTTTTATAGTAGTTTATTCTTATGCTATATATGTATGTTTTTGTGTTTTACTCTTCTTAAAATTGTAAGCCACCCAAAGTCAGAGATGGGCGGCCAACAAATTTAATAAATAAAAATAAAATAAATTGCATTTGAACCTCTCTCTCCGTGAAGTTAGATCGTGACTCTCTTCTTTGCATAGTCTATCCTCTCTATTCATCAATTGCAAGTTTATTTTCATTCTTATGCAAAGAGTCCGTAAGAGGCTTCCAACCCCAAATAAAGGTAGATCAAATCTTTAATTAAAAAAAAGTCAGTTTATTTTGATTCTTGTTTTTCTAAAAAGCAAGGAAAACTGTTGCAAACAGTTTGTCGTCCCCCCCCCCGGCCTACCTGTCGCTCCTTCCATTCGTCACCTGTGGCCCAATGAATGTTTCATGTCTTGCCTATTCATCCGTGCTCATCGCCGCAGCTCTTGACTGTGCTCTCCCAGCCAAGAGCGGGATTAACAGCAGCGCTACATATTTATATTATTTAAAAGTCCCTGAAGGGGAAAAAAATAATAATATCTCCCTCGCTCAAGGGCTGCAAGCACGTACACTCCAAGAAATCCCCGCCCCTCCCACTTTCCCAGACTCAAAATGTGGCAGCGTGGGAGCATTTAGTCTCAATATGGCTTCCAAAGCTGACACCATGCAGTCATTAAATGAATCTGGCTTCCCCTTTGCTGGCCAGAAGGTCACAAAATGAGATTACGCGACCCTGGGACTGTCATGCCCCTGTTAGAAGCTGACTCTGAGGGAGAGGAGGAACAGAAGACAGGGAGTGGGAGTGTGGCTCCGGAGGTTGTGGAGGAATCGGGAAGGGCACAGGCCGGCTGGGCAGTCAGAGGAAGACCCAGGCCCATCCCCTCTCCATCCTAGGGCACGCAGGGAGGAATGGATAAGGGAGAAATGTGAATGGCGTGGTCTACGGGGGAGGAAAGGGCCTTGATCCCCTTCATGGGCTGCAGCTGTGAGGACTGTTTAAAAGGACAATGTGCACGGGCCAGTGCTGGAAGCAAAGCATGAAAATATTTGTAGTTTGTCAGTTCTTATCTGATTTCTGGGGTCTTTCCCAGTGTGTATATTTCGATATCTGTGGACGTCTTCCAGACCTTATCCTGCCTTGTCTCATTAATTGCTTCAGTGTGGTTTGTGTTGTTCTTTTCTATTTATCATTTATATGTATTTTGAGTTTGAATGGCATTTCTTCCTTTTTGCAACTGTTTGTGGGGGAGTTTTTTTCTCCAGTCAATGATAATTGGACCTTTGAAGCCAAGTTGAAGGAATTAAAGGGACTTCATCTGATTTTGTGACTGTTGCTTTTGTATCCCACCCATCACAACCGACTCTGCAACCGTCATAAACATGAGTCAGTTGCCAAGCGGCCAAATTTTGATCCTGCGAACAAGAGAAGCGGGAACAGCTGTTAAGTGTTGAAAAGCGGTCACGAGTCCCTTTTCCTAGTGTCGTCGTAACTTCAGTCAGTCTCTAAAGGAACGGTCGCGAGTCGAGGACTCGCTGCAAGCAGGGGTCCTTCTCAGAACAGCTTTCCCGTTGCATCCAGGCATCCATTTCCTCCGAGCAGCAGTCTTTGAAGGTGGCTTTTGTTTTGTACAAAGACGCCAGCCAGGCTGCGAACCTTGGAAACAAAAACCGCCGAAGAAAATTTATAGCGGAGCTTTTAACAGATGAGATCCGTCCCTCAAACGGGTCGGTTATTGGCAGGTTTCATCCTGACCCTCTGAAAAACAGAAGAAGGAAGGTGGTGGTGGGGTTTCATCCAGGCTTCCCACATCAACCTCTAGAGCTTGATTTTTATTTTTAAGGCCGGCAGACTCCGGGCTGAGGACCCCACAGCAAGCAACTCTGTGGACTTCAACTCCCGGGATTCCAGAGCCAACGATTTGTTTAGTGACCACGTGAAGTTACTTAGGTCTGCTTTTCCCACTTAAGACCCATTGCAGCCTCTTCATGGTCATGCGATCAAAATTCAGGCACTTGGCAACTGGCATGGACTTATGACCGAGGCAGTGAGCCAGGTTCATTGAACAAAGCTGTTGCCAACTGCACAACTGCAACGCTTTGCTTTCCAATGGTGGCAAGGAAGATCCGTAAAATGGGGGTAGAACTCCATTTTAACAACTGCCTCGCTTAGCAACAGAGATTTTGGGCTCAATTGTGATCGCAAGTTGAGGTCCTTGTTTGGGAGAAGGCAAAACTTTTCAATACGTCTTTGTGCTCAAGGCATAATAATTGACTCTCTGATCCTATTCTGTAATCCCAAAAGGTAATTAAAGCTGCCAAAGTCCAATAAAACCACTTAATTAGAGACGGTGAGGTCTCTAATTAAGCCTCTCTGCCGTTCTGCATTCCGTATTTCCCCTTCTGGACTGTGGACCGAAACCAGTTCTTCTACAAACAGGGTCGCACTCCCAACTATGCGTTTAGTGACTGAAGTTACAACAGCACTGAAAAAAAAAGGGACTTAGGACAATTTTTCACACTTACGACTGCGGCAATATCCCCCGGGTCACATGATCAAAATTGGGATGCTTGGTCCAATTAGAACAAGAAGAAAAAGAATATTTTAAGATATGGGATTTATTTTATCAATGGTTAGATAGGAAAGCAGGAAATTGAAGTATAATACAATAGCAATGATTTGTTATAATTAATTACTACAGAATGAATTATAATATGCATTAAAATCAGTAAGAATCGAGATTTGCTCTAAAGGAAAATGTGGGTTTGAAATTAAAGTCTAATGATGATGTAATAACAATATGATATGATATGGAAAGTTGACTAATATAATAAGAATGTAAACTTAAATTTAAGAGGAAAAGACTATAGATTTTGTGCGCAAGAAATATGTACCAACCGACACACGGCATAATTGAAAGAAGATTTTATTTGTTGGTTTATGTCCATGTTTTTCTATGTTCTTAAAAATAAAAGACTTTAGCACTGAAAAAAAAAATGGGAATGCTTGGCACCTGTCATGTATTTCTGACATCAAGGGTTTGTTTGTTTGTTTATTTAATTTATATTGCCGCCTATTCGCTCAAGGTGACTCGAGGCGCCTTACACAATGTAAAACCATATTTAAAACAAAAAATTAAAAAAAAACAATAAAAACTAACAAAAAGAATCAAATAAATTAATAAAGTACAATAGAGAACAAAGTCTCAAAAAAATAAAAAAAAAAAAAAAATCACCCCCCAACTCCCACCCCGCCCACTTAACTCACTTAACGTCTGCAGTGATTCACTTAACAACTGTGGTAAAAAAAAAGTCATAAAATTGGACCCGACTCATTGAAACAACTCATTTAACAACTTAGTGGTGGGAATTCTTAATGTCAACTCATAAAACATTTTGTACACAAATGTTGACAACAGAAAGAAGGTGGGGGGAGTTTCAAAGAGCAGGCGGCAGTGTGGAATCGAAAGTACATTCCATTCATATTTTCTTCAGAGCCTGATTAGATGACTGAAGCTTCTGCCATGTAAAAATCTAATTGGAGAGCATGAATCCTGACATCTGGTTCCAATGGTGGATGTAAGCCAAGAACTACCTGTATTTTTCCCAAGAAAGGGAAAATGTTCAGTAATCCTTTATAATGTTCCTGAAGACTTAGTAAGAAGGTAAGAAAAAGGAGGCCCGGTGGGTTTTACTCCGCTAGTTGTTCCCGAATCTTGAGGGCAGGTGGGGTGCTCCTCTCCATTTCAAGGCCATCGAGCCAGCGCCGTCCAAAGACATTTCTGCAGTCGTATGGACAGCATGATGTCATGGAGCGCTGTGACCTTCTTACCGAAGTGGTACCTATTTATCTACTTGCATTTGCTTTTGAATTTCTAGGTTGGCAGGAGCTAAGGCAGGGAGGGGAGCTCACCCTGTCACGTGACACTCGGATCTCAAACCTGGCTGCCGCTTTCCAAGTCTTAACTACCGAGCCACCCTAACAAGTAACAAGGTGGACAAAAGATCTATGGAGATGTGGAGTCTTTTAACTGTCGAATTCTCTCTCCAGCATCTTGGCACGGAGAACAGCAGATTCTTTGCTCTGCTGCTACCGTGTGGCATCCCTCTTGCTAAACCAGAGGGAGGCTTGGGAATGTGTCAACACAGGGCCAACCTTATCCCGGGGAGAGATGAATGTCTGAAGCGTGTCAATAAATCCATAGAGAAGCCAAGGTCCATGATGGACATTCAGGAGAGAATGTCAGTGCCAAATGGGTCTGAAATAGGCCCCTGGGTCTTTGGGTCTGGCTAGGGAGCGAAACCTCCCTGCCCCTTGTTAATCATGGACACTTTCAATGGGGATGGTGGGGGGCTTGTAGCCCCCTGGAGGCTCCTGACAGAGTTTGTCTTGGGTTGAGAGGGGTGGCAGCTGAGGGGAAGCCCACCAGTTTCTAGCACAGGGTCATTTTGCCAAATGAAAATTGACATCTTGGCTTGAACTTGCTGACCTCTGTCATTACATTAATGGCCTCCAAAGGGAACCCAGGCCAGTCCAGGCTGATGGAGTTGTATGGATTGCAGAGCCCAGGATGAAGGGAGGGGGGAGCTGAAAAAGATAGTGGGTAGGAAAGGGGGGAGAGGGCTGAAAAACAGAGGAGAAATGCTGTCCTCGGTGAACTTCTGGCTGGTGGTACAGGCAGATCTTCCAGCTTGCACCCTGCCAATGTAAGCAAAGGAAACAACACTTCGTAAGTTATATTCTCCTTGCTAGGGTCACAAACGAAACCCAACCCGGATCGCTACGGAGCCATTTTTGCAAAATCATAGTATCCTAGGGCTGGAAAGGACCTTGGAGGTTGTCTAGTCTAACCCCCTGGTCAAGGGAAGAGACCTCATACCAGCCCAGACAAATGATTGTTCGGTCTTGAGAACCTCCAGGGATGGGGACACTCACAACTTCTGAAAGCAAGCCGATCCACTGAATTTATGTGGAAGCCCATCCGAGACAGATCCAACCTGGAATTAAGGAGAAATTTCCTGACAGCAACAACAATTCAGCAGTGGAACAGCTTGACTCCAGAAGTTGTGGGTGCTTCATCACTGGAGATTCTCAAGAAGAACTATTTGTCTGGGACAGTATAAGATCTGCCTTGAGCAAGGGGTTGGACTAGATGACCTGTAAGGTCTCTTCCAGCCCTATTATTCTGTTTCTGTTTCTTTCTCTCAGCTCCATTCCATTCTACATAAATGGTTTACCAGAAATAATATAATGAAAACAAATCGCGTCCCAAAACTGTTGCTTTCCAGAGGTGCCGGATTTCAACTCCCATTCTTTGGCTGGGGACAATGGGAGCTGAAGTCCAACCACCTGGAGGGCACTAGAACATCATCGGCACAAGCTGAACAATGTTTGTAGACGTTGTTGGCAATCCAACCCAACCTTTCTTCTTCTTTGCAGGATGTAACCAGGCTAAAATTTTAAACCAACTAATTCTGATCTCATCCCTTCCAACAACAAGAAGGATCCTAGTAGTATTGTTTACTTACTTCGCCTGTGGGTTTCTCCCCCACCCCGTTTTTTTTTCTTCTCTTAATGCCCTTTTTTGACAGTGAATATCTATGTGTTATTTACGGCAGCTCCAGCTGGCAATCTTGTCTCCAAGCCCACACAGATGTTTCAGAAGTCCCTAATCCCGAGGAAGATTTAATGCGAAGGAAAAAGGGGTTATGTAAAGACAGCCTGATCTTCTTAAGAAACCAAGCCTGCCCAGGGCATATTGTATAGCCAAACGAGACTATATAAACAAGGAACAGAGGAGAAACAGCCACTTGACAGATGTTCGAAAAGAAGACGGCCTGAGTTGTTCAGCCCAGGAGTTTCCCCAAGTGCCCAGTTTGCCGTGTTGCCATTCCTACAATATGGATTTTCCTGTCGGTGTGTGTGTGCGGTTCCTACAGTATGGATGGAACAGGATCTGATGCAGAATCTTCCTTTCATGCTTAGACAGGTTCCCACCTTCGCTCTCTCGCCGCTGCTAATTGACAGAGAGGCTCTCAAATAGCGGCAACGGATGGATTGATTACCCGTCACCAAGGTGATGTCAACTCCTGGTGACCCCATAGATCACGGGTGGGCAACTATGACCCCTTTTACAACCTGTGGACTTCAACTCCCAGAATTCCTCAGCCAGCATGGAGTCCACAGTTCGTAAAGGGTCACTCTGGCCAAAGACAGAAGAGGACTACCATGAACGGTTGAGGGAATTAGGCATGTCCAGCCTAGTGAAGATAAGGACTAGGAGCGACATGACAGCCGTCTTCTAATATTCGAGGGGCTGCTAAAGAGAAGGCGGCGGCGGGGGTGTCGATCTGTTTTCCCAAAGCACCTGAGAGCAAGGCCAGAAGTAAGGAGAATCATTAAAGAGAGATCCAATCTAGAACTAAGGAGGAATTTCCTGACAGCGAGAACAATTCCTCAGTGGAACGGTTTCCTCCGGAAGTTGCAGGCCTTGAAGAAGAGAGTGGACGGCCATTTGCTTGGAATGCTATAGGATCTCCTGCTTGGACTTGAACCAGAAGAAGGTCCCTTCCAGCCCTTTTATTCTATGTTGCATTCTGTGTTTTAAAACTTCTGCTGAGCTTGGGAGTATTTGTGGACAAGCTGATCTTGACCGGTTTACAGGAAGGTGGCTTGGATCTAAGCACTTCAAAGTGGTGTAAAATGGATCTGGTGAATCAATCATGGCATCGAAGAGCGAGGGCCAAGGATCATCAGAAACTTGTCTCTTTTCGCCTGCGTTTTCCGACTTTATCCATCAGGGTGACACGGCAGTTAAACAACCACAAAGCCAAATCTCAAGGGGGATAAGCCTGAACTAAATAATCAGGGAGAATGGGGTGAGAGAAGACCTTTCACAAATTCACCCCCCCACCTCATTGTGTGTTTGTTCAGGCTCAGGTGTGAGGAAGCCACACCTGTCTTCTCGACTAAACAAAACCCTCTCGTTTTTTTCCACTCTGTATTTCCACGAGTTTCGCTCACCACCACCTCAAGAGCCAAACGATTCCCAAGTCCCAGAAGGAGAGTTTTGGTTGCCAGAGATGACAAAAGCGCAATCATTGCCGCTTTAATTAAAAGCTTTAATTAAACACAAAATACCCTGGGTGCTTTATTAGGCCGCGTAATTGATTTAATGCTGTGCTCGGATTCTATTAAGTGAGGATCCTGGCTCTGGAATGAGATGGTGGGACGGGCCAGCCAAGCCTTGCGGGGAGGCAGTTGTGTACACGGCCAGCATCTTTGCACACCCAGGCTGAGAAGAGCTACAAATATTCCCCTTTATTGGTATTTTATTTTTATTTGAAAAGCCACCCGTATTTTATATGCACAATTGGCTTGCCAAGTAAGTCCATTCTGTCAAACTCTTGCTTGACGAATGCCCTTCGGCCATCCTCTGCTTTTTCTCCCCACGTTGTCAAGAGTGAAAACTCGTCCCATTCCCCCACCCCCCACCGGAGTTAAAACTGAATTTGTTTTGTCCACTTTGCTTACTAGCTCGACATCCCCACTCCAAATTCAATACACCCCAGAAAGAAATCGTGCTAGGCTCTCATCCTCAAAGTCCTCCAATCCAGACCTCTCATATGGGCTCTAAGCAGAGTGAAGTCTTCAGTCAGGTCCAGCTTTCTCGCTGCTGCCACTCTCTCTCTCTCTCTCTCTCTCTCTCTCTCATGACTCTGAATACTACAAGTTTGCCACAGCAAAACCATAGCAGATGCCTTGGTAAAAGGTTGGTCATCAGCAGAGTTGGCCCCTAGGAATGCTTGTCCTGTGGAGGGAGGGAGGTAGCAGAGAGAGCTGGACCTGAGTGAAGACTTCACCATGCACAGGCCTGTGGCTTATATCTATGCCTATCTATTTGAGCTGTAAATGAGGACCTGAGTGAAAACTTCATGCTGGGGTTGTTGTGGTTTTTTTTGGTGTGTGTGTGTGTGTGTGTGTGTGTGTGTGTGTGTGTGAGAGAGAGAGAGAGAGAGAGAGAGAGAGAGAGAGATGGACCTGAGTGAAGACTTCACATGGCAGAATACTGTGGTTTATAGCGATGCCTATCTCTTTTAAGGTGTAAGCGCAGACCTGAGTGAAGACCTCACCTCTTGTCCAGTCTCCTCTTGAAAGCCTCCAGTGATGGAGCACCCACAACTTCTGGAGACAAATTGTTCCGCTGATTAATTGTTCTCATTGTCAGGCAAAATTCTCCTCAGTTCTTAGCTGGTTCCCTGGGGGGCGCTTTCCAGAGATGAAGTGCCAATTCTGGGAGATCTAACCCAAGGCCTCTGGAGGGCATCTATGGTTGGGGACGAAGTGGGTAGTAATGTCCTTTCTCTCCCCCCCCCTTCCTCCTATTAGAAATGGCTGGCTTGGGCCATAATTTTGCCAAGCGCTCCCTCTCGTGGTGAAATGTTAGGAAGACCTTTAGTCAAGAACGTCTGGTTTTTGATCTCTTTTTCAAAAGACAGTTGGGAGGAGGAAGACGAAAAATGTTTCGCTTCTTATCCAGGAAGCTTCATCGCAGCTGTGATGGCGGGCGATGAAAAGACAGCAGAGGCTGGACTTCTCAACTGTCTCAGATAGTCAATGCTTCCTTTAAAAAAAAAAAGAACTTGAGAACAATTAACCAGCGGAACATCTTGCCTGCATCACTGGAGCTTTTCAAGAAGAGATTGGACCGCCATTTGTCTGAAATGGAACAGGAGTTCCTGCTCAAGCAAAGGGTTGGACTAGAAGACCTTCAAGGTCCCTTACGACTATTATTCTGCTTTCCTTCCTGTGCAGAGAATGGAGGACATTAAAGCCTTCCGCCTGGACTGAGAGCCAGGGCACCAGACTCTGTCTGTGACCATTTCCCCAAAGTTGAATAGATCTGAAAGCGAATTCTTTATTCCCAACTGAGAATTAAAAAAACAACAACCAGCAGATTCTGTGCCTAAAAGGAAGTTTTTGTCCTGTCTGTTTTCCCATTATCCTCTCCTCTCAGGACAAAAATGCCATCGTAATTCATCACTCCTGGGAATCTGAGTTATTCTACTCTTGATTAAATTAGTAAATGCAATCAGGATCTGAAGCGATTTAATTGAGAGAATTTATGGGAACCTGACACTTTTATGCATGTTTGATGAAGTATTATAAGCCGGGTTTTTTATTTTGCATAATTTAACTTTCTACACAGGAGGAGCCCCCGCCCCCCCAAATCACCTATTCATGACCCAAATAAACTCTTTTAAGATACATGTATCTATAATTTATTTCAAGCTCAGGATCTGTCACAGGTTATTCTGGCGGTTCCCTCCTTCCCATTCTTGTTCTTTTGCCAAACTGACAAATATGTTGAAAGTAATATTTGTTGCTCTTTGGCTCGCAGTACAAATCTTTGGCAATGCATGCATTTTATTTAAAGTTTTGGAAGAAGGAGAAGTCTTTTACAGGGCTGGAAGTGTCCAATAAATGCACACAGACCGTCTAAGGCACAATATTCTCTGCCGATTTCCAGTAAAAACCCCATCAACAAAACCTCGTTCAACCAACAGGAAGAAGAGCTGCATCATTAGGGGAATTACTATCATGCTGGGACAAAGGACTTAATGCATCTCATTTTCCCTGCAGCTGAATTTATAACTCAAGGATGATGAAAGGTGCCAAGGTGGTGTTTGATCTTTGTTCATTTTATCCTTAATCCCCCCCATTTTTGGCATTGTGCTTGGCCAGAGCCTGATGTGGGACGAAAGCAGCCACACTGCATTCTTTTGCTGGATGTCTTGGACTGCAGTTCTCACTGGACTCCTAGCTGCAGGATAATGGGAGGGGGAGTCCAGCACTTCTGCAGAAAATCAGGCTAAGGATGATGGGTCCCATGTTGCCTTCCGGCGTGCCACACTCCCATTCCCATCATCCCCGATCAGCAGGGCCCATGCTGGTGGAGGATGGGCAGGGGGAACCCACCCAGGGCTAGTTACTGGACTCCCTGTCCCATGCTCCCCAGTCGGGAGGGGCAGTGCTAGTGGATGATGGGAGGGGGAATCCTCCCCGATCAGCGCGGATGGGAACTGGATTCCAAAGAGAGCAAACAGCCCCGCCCGCACCTGCGGCCCCGTTGCTAGGCGACGGCTTCCCGGCGCGCGCGCGCGCGCGCTCTGTCCGCGCGCCCTGCCCCCCGGGAGAAACGGCGCCTGCTGATGACGCCATCGCCGCGCGCGCGGGCCCTTCCGCCACCGGCCCGAAGGAAGGGAGTCGCCGCGCCACCGCCGCCGCCATGGCCCGCAGACGCCCGGTGAGTCCTCCGCAGACGCCCCCTTCCCCAGCGCCGGCCCGCCCGACAACCCCGCGAGGTAGGCCGGGCCCAGCAGGTGGTTCTCGACACTCCCCCCACCGCCCACCGCCCTGGCGGGACTGCAGGTCCCATCCTCCCCCGCCGCAGGCGCTTCGGTCTCCTTTGGGGGAAGCCGCCCTCCCTCCCTCCCTCCCTCCCAGGAACGGCCCCGAGGCCTTTGGCCCCGCAGGCGGTGCGACCCGGGGCCTCCTCCTCTCCCCCCACCCCGGGCTGAACCCGAGTCCGGGAAGCGGAGCGGGAGAACCTGACCGGGTCCAAACCTGGCCCGAGATCAGCAGCGGCCGAAATTGGGGCTTCCTCCGAGGATTGGGAGGGGGTGTCTCGGCCCTCTCCTGAGGGTTGGGGTGGAGGGGAGGGCCTGGACGGGTCAAACCTCCCGGCCGGAGACCTGGGTGCGAATCCTCCCCCTCTTTGCAGCCGGGCTCTGCTTGCCCGTCCCTGTCAGCGAGCGAGGATCCTAAAAAATAATAATGTGGGGAGAAGAGTCATTCATCCTTTGGGTTCAGAGGCTCCAGGCTGGAGACCGGGGTGGCACCGAGTTCCAGTCCCGCCTTAGTTGGGAGACTTTTTTCGGCCCTTCCCTCGGGTTTGCAAGGTGGGGGAAAGAGGAGGAGGAGGAGGAGGAGGAGGAAGGAGTTCCAGTGCTATGGATATTGGCTGCCCAGGGTGGATTCTTAAAATCATAAAATCAGGATTTAAGTTCGCAAGTGATGTGAGTGTATCTGAGCCACACGAAGGGGACCAGGCTGCTCTCCAAAGGCTCTTTGTGGAACTCTTTGTGGAAATACCACCTGAAGGGCTGAAATGGCCTCGGGAGATAGGAGGGGGGGAAAAAAGTACCACGCAGAAGGGCCTTATAGCCCACCAGAGGAACAGGAGGGGAGGAAGCGTCTCCAAAGAGAGACCCTCTCTAGTTTTTGGGGAAGCAAAATGGGGTTGGAGAGGAAAAGACCTGACACGCTTGCAAGACGAGATTCTGTTATGCTTACTTTGAAGTGAAGGTTTAAGTGTTTTAGCACTTTAGTAGTTGGTGAGTTTCATGCCTGGACTACCTCGCAGGGCTGAGAGGAGGCAGGCCACCCTCCCCTCCACTTTCACTCCCATCTCTTCCGATTAAATCGCACACGTCTTTTTTTTTTTTTGCATCCAGTTGCCTAGAAGATGACACAGTTTCATCCACGTTCTGATTATCTTCTTTTCCCAACCCTTTGCCAGTCCTTTGGAACTCCCCACCCCAGTGGTGACTTAGTCTGAGAAGCTGAACGAGAACCTTACTTGTGCTTCCACCTTTCTTTCCCCGACTTTAAAGAATTCTGTATCCTCTGGTCTTAACTGATTTCCCTCCAGCCAGTTCCTGTGGCCCTTGGCTCTTGACCCGTGGCCTCGACAACTTTAAGCGTGGCTGGCTGAGGAGGGTTCTGGGAGTCGAAGTCCACAAGTCTTTAAAAGTTGCCAAGTTTGCTCTAGACTTTTGGGCCAATGCATCCGTGGCGACAGTGGCACATCTGCAGCCGTTGTGACCTTCCGAATCCCACTAAAGGGATTAATCCAGGTTGGTTTCTTGGTGGATCTGGTGCCTGGCAGCCCTGCGAAGAGTTATCGGGCTCGCGTCTTCAGCTCGGGGCCGGCTGTCCTCCTCTCCCTTTTCCTCAACCTCGCTCTCCTTCTCTTCCTTCCTGCAGGCAGCTTCCGTCTCGGCACGTCCAGGCCGTGTTCACCCTCCTGGCTCGCTGGCCTCCCCTCCCATCTTCACGGAAGCGGCCGGGGCCGCCCCCTGCCAGCCTGGCTCTCCAGTCCTGTAAAAACCCAGGTTGCCCGATGCCTGTCATTCCTATCCCACGGCGGGTTCGGTCTTTCCACGGGCCCCACACGACTTGCCTGCACTCGGCCTGCGGGCCAGTCCGGACCGCCCCCCTGGTGCGCACCAAGTACAACAACTTTGATATCTACCTGAAGTCGCGCTGGATGTACGGGGTGATCCGTTTCCTGCTGTACTTCAGCTGCAGCCTTTTCACTTCCGTCCTCTGGGTGGCGCTGGCGGCCTTGTTTTGCATTCAGTATCTCAGCATCCGGTTCTTCCTCCGCTTCCAATACAAACTCTCTATCACCCTGCTGCTGTTGGGAAGGAGGCGGCTGGACTTTAGCCTGGTCAACGAGCTGCTCATCTATGCCATTCATGTCACCATGCTGCTGGTGGGTGGGCTGGGCTGGTGCTTCATGGTTTTTGTCGACATGTAAATAAAGGTCTGGAGGAGCCAGAGCCAGGGTGACTCTTGACCTGGGGGTCAGACCCATCTCTGACCCTTCCTCCACTCTCCTCCTGTAATTCTCCCTCTCTCTCTTTCTCCTCCGTCACTCACTCGAGGTTACTTTGCTTATGATATAGGCAGGTTAGAGAGGAAGCAGGTTGGCTTGTAAAAGTCAGTGGAGGCCAATGTTTCTCAGGAAGGCTGGCACCTGGTGTTGCTATTGATTCCCCCACCCACCCACACACATACACACCCCTGGTAACAGGAAAACCGTTTGCTGGCCTCTTTGTGGATCCTGCATCGTTTCCTTTCCCTTCTGCTATTCGGTCCATGGGAGTAATCTCTTGAGCTCTCTCGTTGGGTCAATCGTGTTTGTTCATGTAATATCCCGGAATATTTTTTGTTCGTCAAATGCGTTTTTAGAAATCTCTCTCCTCCCCACAGGGGTGGGGTGTGTGGGGGGGGGAGCCTAGTCATAATTTTAACTTTTTCTTCAGCGGCCTTGTTTCATTTTGCAGTTGCTGGCGAGCAGCCTCTACGTTTAGCGTTCGAAGGAGGCATGGGTGCTCACGTGTGATCGTGTCTTGTACAATAGGGGCAACGGTAGGGGTTGTGTTGCCTTTATGTCCCCCCTTGTGCAGTTCAGGCTGAAGGTTGTGGGGTGAGCCCCTTAGTAATATGGATAAAGAGTAAAAATGCATAAACGGTGATAAGGAGTAAAATTGGATAAACAGTGATGAGTAAAAATGGATAAACGGTGATAAGGAGTAAAAACGGATAAACGCTGCTGTTCTCTCTCTCTCTCTCTCTCTCCCTCCCTCCCTTCCACTCTTTCTCTCTCTCTCTCTCTTCCCCCCCTCCCTCTCCCTTCCCCCCCCTCCTTCATTCTCATTCACACAGTGCACAGAAAGTTGCAATAGTTTATGCATTAAAGCTGAAGGATGCTGCTGGAACCGGTGTAATATGGGAGATAAATGATTGGGGCTGCGAGTTACAATGTCTCAGGTTCAGGTCTTATTTTTGCCCAGAATTTAATAACTGGATTCGCACAACTCACTTAATCCTTCGGCCCGGGTTAATGAAGCAGGGTGGTTGGCATCATAGCACCTGCTGCGTGTGCCAACAAACCGTATTGCATCTTAACAATGTGTTGAAGCAACCACTGAGGCCCCTTCCCAGGTGGAATTATGGATGGTAACCTTTCGAACCTAACTTGGTGCATTAAGCAAATACAGCCTTCATGTGGAGTTGACTTTAGCAATCTACAATTCCCTGCTTATCAGCCCATCCACAGTTTCTCTCAGATTGTGGCCTGTATTATGGAGCCATGGGGGTCAAAATAAGGACAACGTATGGGTTGCCCTTATGACATTCCAATATGTCTTCTTTGGCATCCATGTGGTGGCAGGAAATCCTGTTGCATATACACAGCCTCTTGTGCGTAGGAGCATACACATGGGAGCCCCATGGTGCTTCTGTTCAGCAGAGGAGCCCGCCAAGGGCGGGTAAGAACCAAATACACACACACACACACACACACACACACACACACAAAATGGAAATCTTTCTTTCCTGCTCGAAAAAGTTGGGTGAAAGGTGGTCTACTCCCTTTTTTTACGACCCTGCAATCCCTTAATTCGGGATAGTGTCAGGGCAACTGAATGGAGCTGAGCCGTTTAATGGCCAGGTGCCCTTTCCTGACACCTCTGCGGGAGTTCACAGCAGATGGTTTTTGTTTGTGCCAAGATAGAAAATCTGCTGCTACCAAGGATTGAACCCACAACCTTCCCAGTGGGAAGCAAGGGTCTTTACCACTAAACCACCATGCTGCCTATCTATCTATCTATCTATCTATCTATCTATCTATCTATCTATCTATCTATCTATCTGTCATCTATCTATCTATCATCTATCTATCAATCTATCTATCTCTATCTATCTATCTATCTATCTATCTACCTATCTATCTATCTATCTATCTATATCTATATCTATCTATCTATCTATCTATCTATCTATCTATCTACATCTATCTATCATCTATCTCTCCAATTGTGTATCAATCTATTGATCCATTTATTCAACTTCTGTCTATATCAGTCAGTCCATTGTCTTTCTGTGTATCTCTCTCTCTCTCTATTCTTTCTATCTATTTACCTACCTACCTACCTACACATCTATACATCTATCTATCCAGACACAAACTTCCAGAATTCTCCCAGCCAGTAGGTGTGGATTTCAATTCCTAGAATTCCCCAGCCAGCGTGTGGAGCGCAATTCTCATCGACGGCCATGCTGACTGGGGAATTCTGGGAGTGGACGTTCTCATTCTTGGAAATTCTCAAGATTGGGAGACTTTGCCCTAAAAGGCAGCAGAGAGTTACTGCAATCTTTTCTCTCAACTCTTGCTCCCTCCGCTACTCCTTGAAGCAGAGAGAGAGAGAGAGAGATCAAACGCACCTTCCTCTTCCTGCACCTGCATTGCCCTTGAAGGGTTCTCCCCACTCACCTTCCCTAATTCAGCCCTCTGGCTGAGCTCAACATCTCCTCCTCTGCCCCAAAGCCAAGCTCCCCCTGCCTATGTGCTTAGTTTGAAGGCTGCCAGTGCCGTGCTGGGTTTCCCCTGCTCCTCGGGGCAGCTCCATGCAGAGGTGGGCCTGGAAGGGCGGCTTCAGCCTCTGCCTGCCAAGCTGTGATACGGAGCCTCCCGGGTCTGCATCACGCAGCACCAGCCTTGCCGCTATGCAGCAACCCCCGTTTCTCCTGGGTGCAGTCCCAAGCTTTGCCTGGTATGCAGAATGAACACAGCCGCTGCTGCTGCGTGAGGAACCTGGCTCCCTGTTCCCACCAGGGGACGAGCGAGGGAGGGGGGAATCTCAAGGCCGTCCTCCTCCTGCCTTGTTCTCGAAAGTAATGGGGGTCTGGAAGGGAGGGGGAGGCAGGGCAGCCAAGGCGCTGCCTGGTTTTGGGCCGTGGGGAAACTTGGCTCTGGGTGAGAATCGCCTTCCTGAAGCTAAGGCCAGAGGAAGGCGGGGAGGGAAATAAAGAGGAAGAAGGGAAAGGGGAAAAAGAAGGAAAGGAAGATGGTAAGAGATAAGAGGGAGGGAGGGAGGGATTGCGACTTCCATTGCTAATTGAGCGGCCATTCAGTGGGTTGCATCTTAGTTTACAATGCTTTTGCAGGGGGGTGGGTTCATTAAACAGACCATGCATTCCTGAATCAAATCCAGTTTCTCCCCTTGAAGCTGGTTGCAAGATTTGCCACTGGAAGAATCCCGTGTAGTTTGGGAAGCTGGCGCGATTCCGAGGTTAGCGTAATGGGCCTTGCTGCTTAAATTCATCCCCAAGCAACTGCAGCTAAATTGATAGCTTTAAGCCCAGAAACGAAAGCCTTTTTTTTTTTTTTTGGCTTTGGCTTTGTTTTCTTCAGCCAAGCAAGAGCCATCCCTGCTGGGCAGGGTCTCAGTGGAAAAAAGGGTTGGTTTATTTTATGGTTGACTTGATTTCTACGGCCATCTGTCTCCCCATTGAGTGACTCTGGGCAGTTTACCACAAAATCAAGGTGTTTTTTTTTTTGCTGTAGGTGATAATCCGTGGACACGTTTTCACTCTCCTGACTTCCTAAAATGGCCATGCAGCTTAATAGAGTAGAGTAGAGTAGAGTAGAATAGAGTAGAATATAGGAAATTAGAATAGATTAGAATAGAATGGAATAGAATGGAATGAAATAGTATTAGAATTAGAATTAGAATTAGAATAGAGGAATTAGCATAGAATTAGAAGAAATAGAATAGAATAGAATAGAATAGAATAGAATAGAATAGAATAGAAGAATTAGAATAGAATAGAATAGAATAGAATAGAATAGAATATAGGAAATAGAGTAGAGTAGAATAGAATAGAATAGAATAGAGGAATTAGAATAGAATATAGGAAATAGAGTAGAATAGAATAGAATAGAATAGAATAGAATAGAATATAGGAATTAGAATAGAATAGAATATAGGAAATAGAATTAGAATAGAATAGAATAGAAGAATTAGAATAGAATAGAATATAGGAAATAGAGTACAATAGGATAGAATAGAATAGAAATAGGAATAGGAATAGGAATAGTCATAGAAATAAGAATAGAATAGAATAGAATTGTTTCGTCGTAGCTGCAGTTTGGGGTCATTGATATGACTGTGGAATCTCCCCGTTTTAATACCACGACTTTCCCAAATAGCCAGGCATTCCCTTTATCCAGCAGCGTGCCTCACGCAACGCATTGTGGGCTACGTTGGCGTGCAGATTTGGGACGGAGCAGATCAGGAGTCTGCCCGCCCTTAAGGCTGGGGGTTTGAGGGCATCGGAGGTGGGGGGAAGAGGCTGGCAGCCCTTGCAAGCGAAGGGCAGCGAAAGGGCACCGGGCAGGAGAGGGCCTTTTCCTTGGATTCCAGCCGACTGCGGTCATAGCGGGGTTTGCCTTTCCTCCATGCTCTTCCTCTGCCCTCTCCTCCTGCGCTCAAGCTGCACCATAATTCATGCTAATGCTGAGAGCCCCAGTGCAGCGATGTCCAAGGAGAAGCTTTGAAAACAAGGAAGGGGGGTGAGTGGGTGGGAGAGGCTGCCCTGTCCCTTCTGCACACCGGATCTGCAAAACTGCCTGAGGTTTCATCCTGCTTTTCTGCAAAAGTGCAACCTCCCTGCCTGGTTTTTTTTTTTTTTCCCCTCTCCTTTAATTCCTTTTTCTTTTCTTTTCTTTCTTCAGTTTCTCCTTAGTCCCCGAGCAAGCCAGCAAAAGGAGGTACTTGGAAGGCTCCGGCTGGTGCAAAAGGCAGCGTCCTCCCTCCCGTCTCCCCACGGCTTTTGGGTGCTGGAGGTCGGGTGGGGAGGGGTGCTGATCCATGCAGCCCCAGGCACAGACCTTTGCTGCTGTGTGCGTGTATGTGGGGGGCGCCTGTCAGACTCCGGCAGCCTGAGTCCTGCTGTTTGGGTGACCTTGGTGATCTCTCTCGTCCCCGGAGGAGCACGTGAGACTGTGGGACCAAGGAGGGAGCTGGCACCGGTCCCTCCCAAGCCTGTTTGTTCAGCATTTGCTGCATCTTGTGGCCGAGGAGGCTGGGAGAGGGTTGTTTAGCTGCCTGGAGCAGGGCCAGAGGTTGGGGGTGGCTGGCTGGGTGGATGCAGCTCTCTGAGGCTCTTTGTTCCTGGCCCAGTTTACGGTGCCCGTTCCTGGAAGCCGGGCTTCACGCAGGGTTGGGCGCTAAAGCCATTATCTCTTGGAGACGCAGGGCAGGCGGTGGGATTTCGTTATCAATCTGGACACTGAATCCTCTCCTCTTCTCCCCCTCCCTCCCCCAGCCTTCAGCCCCGCAGGCCTATAATTTTCCACTCTTCTTCTGCCTTGCACTTTTTAAATAAATGTTTATTATCTGGACGGTCGGTTGCCAGGGGAAGCCGAGGCGGTGGTAAAACCTTGTGCTCTTTTTTTCATTCTGCCTGCGCCGAGTTAATCATGCCCGTTTTTTTGTTTTCCTTGGCCTTTTATCTTCTTCCTGGGATCTCACTTTAAAACCTGGGCCGTTTGAGGCCAGTTTCTTTTTCTTCCCATCCTCTCTTCCCTCCCTCCAAGAAGAGAGGTGATATATATATATATTGGAGACTAGGGATCACGAAGTATTTTTGGGCACGGATTTGCAAGAATGGTTCCAAAATCCTCGCGTTGGTTTTTGTTTGTTTGTTTTTTTGGCGTTTTTTGGGGATAACAAACCATCCATCCCATTTGTAGTTTGGTCCTGTGGAAAAGAGATTTGGGATGGAGAGTCCGTTGAAAAGAATATCGGAAATCCACAAGTTTGACTTCCTGAACCCTTTTGCCTCGCAGGTCAAGGAGCGCAACCACTGTGATCAGATGCTTACTTAAATGAGAGTTCGGGCCCTTAGCAAAAGCACTTAGAGGCTTAGCTACAGCTTCCCAGTGCTTGACAGATGCTGAGCTGCCTTTTATTTTGCTGAGTTATTCAGGTTTTTTGGGTTTGGGTTTTTCTTTTTTTTTTGAGGTTAAGGACTTTACAGACTTTTTCAAACTTTTAAGAAAAATGTCCAGGTTTTTGGTTTTTGTGTTCCGTCGCTATTAACCACTTGCACTCGATGTCCTTGGGTTTCAACATTACAGGTAGTAGACCTCGACTTAACAACCATAACAGAGAACATTTGTTGTTAAGTGATGCAATCATTAAGCGAGGCATCAGGCTAGAAAGCAGGAGTGGTGAGTTCAAGTCCCGCCTTGGCCGTGGAAGCCTCTCGGCGGACTTTGGCCCAGTCACCAAGAGACAGTGAGTTCTAGTTCCACATTAGCCAGTCCTTGCCTCTCAGCCCAACCCACCTCATAAGGGTGGTGATTGTGGGAAAAATAGGAGGAGGGGGAAGTGTGTTGATAGGGTTCCCGCTTTGAGTTTATTTGTAAAAACAATAAAGATGGGATAAACTAAAAAAATAATAAATGAATAATAACCATCACACAACCATACCCAAATGTATGTTGCAGTTGTTATGTGAGCCAACGCAATCATTTCCTGTAACGTATGTGGGATTGAGCTCTGCCATTCAAAAAAAAAAAAATATATCAATTTTGCAGGATATTGTTGACTGCAGTTAAACAATTTAAAATACACACGGCTGAATGGCTAAGGGAACCTTTTCAGCCATCTACAGTTAATCAAGCTAGGGAACTATTAATAAGGTCAACTTATTGGTTTTTTTTTTTCCTTATCAGTGTGAACTTTGACTTGGAAATTTTATCTGGATACAATCCAGTTGGATTCATTTCAAGAAAGAACCCAGTGAAAAGTATAACTTGTTTAAGGGAGTTTAAAGACTCTGCCTTCAAGATATGAACAAATTTGGGGGGAATTTAGCAACCAAAATGGATGCTGGATTCCGAAGATCGCAGAAGGTCAGGTTGGTTGGGACCTCCCTCCTAGCCCTGATGATGTTACCTAGTTGGGTCATGAAACATCTACAAGGAGACGGCCAAGCTCAGGGACCACCAAGGATGCCATAGATAGGAATTGCTTCTTTCCTTGTTTTTGAAGGGTACCAGTTTCCTCCATGTCTGAGGTCACTTGCAGTTATTTAAACATCTCCCACCTCTTGATTTATCTCAAAGCAAAGAGGGGGGCCTGCAAGGAGCACCCCAATTTCCCTCCAAAGCATTCTGCCCCTTGAGCAAAGATCGGGGTTCAGAAGGGGAGACACCCCCCCTCCCTGGGTACTTAGTGAGTTTTTACTCTGAGCAGGAGAGAGAGGGTGGATTGGAGGACCTCAAGGGTCCCTCTTCAGTTTATGTAGCCCGGCCTTTCTGTTATTCTGGTGGTAAATTGGTCCGATTGGCCTCGAAAGCATCCTCCAGATTTGACCATCAATGCCATTTAATGACCACGAAAGTTTGTTTCTTTCTTGCCATGATCCCAGGGATCAATTTCCGAGAGCAGAGCCGTCCTAACCCTGCAAACATTTTGGTCTTCCTTCCTTCGAAGTAGCTTCTGGCTCTCCCCTCCATCTAAATATATCCAGGTTTATCCATATTCCTCCCTTAATTTCCCTCTTCTCCGCTAGCCTTTTTTCTGCCGCCTTCTAATAATAGCTTGAGACTTGAAATATGGATGCCTTTTGAACTATTCCTTGTCATGTCATCCATCAGATCCCTATCTACAATCCTTCATTAAATTGAAGCGTACATTTTCATCCTTGCTTCTTGGAATATTAATGTTTCTCCTGGTTGAAATGCTCGGCGAATATTCATGAAGCGGGGAAGTTGATTGGGGTGGGTGGGGGAAAGAAATCAATGAATCCGCCAGCGGTGATGTCACTTGAGCACTAATCAAGGATGCTATTAAAGAGAAAAAAGAAACGGCTAATTAAATTGATCGCGGGGGCGAGGGGGAGGCGTTAATTTGCACCGAGGGGGTCCAAACCGGTGTACCTTTTGGTATTTTTTTCAGCAGCCTTGCATGGACAAGGGGAAGCTGGTGAGGCGGGCACATAAAACCAAAAACTATCATTACGTCTTCTGCAAAGAAAATGGGTTCACGGCCAGCCTTCCACATGCAGTCGTTCATTTAGCGACTCTTGCTTAGCGGTGGAAATCCAGGTCTCAGTTGCAGTTGTAAGTCAAGGACGGCCTGCATTGGAGACGTAAATCACTTTTTCCTGTGCCTTTGTGACTTTGACATTCTGTATCTTGGTCACCCGTTGAATAAGCTTGCGCCATTTTTGTTTGTTTGGTTGTGGGTTTTTTTGTGGGTTTTTTTTTTTGCAGTGGGTTGAGGCTTTGTTTCAAAGATTGGCATGCAAACTCACCCCTCTCACGGCAGAAAGGAACAGGATTTTGTTACAGAGTTTTGTGGCATGATAACCCCGGGTAGATTAGCCCAACACAATAATCACCAGTCTTAATATTTAACTGGAATACACAGGCTGTAGATCCATAAGCTGTTTAGACTGAGCCTTGGCACCAGGCTGAGTGAGAGATAGCTTTCCAGACGCACGTTGAGACATGTCCAGATATGACTAAACCTGCCCAATGTGCTGCTCCCTGCCACCTGCCCTGCCTTCAACCTTTGTCTTCGGGTTATTTATGACACAGGAGAAGAATGACAGGTAGATTTTGCTCGGTGGTTGTTACAAGCACCCTTCTACAGTTACCGTCATGTCACTCGTTGAACCAAAGGTGAGGTTGCAAAGAAAACCAAGCCTGATAGCGAGTAAAAAAGATCTGATTCAGGGTGTGGAAAAAATAAAATCACAACCCCTGGCACAGAATTGTGGGTGAGTAGCATGATGCAGTTTGTGCCCCTTCGAACTGGATAGTTTCGGGGGTATTATAGCAGATGCGCCTGCTGTGCTGGAAGGCGGAATTAAACGCGTCATCAGTTTGGAATCCTTGCGTTGCCACAAGAGACCCAAGTCGATTCTTACCCAGAGCCAATTTAGCTTTGACCAGAGTCAACTCAAAGTTGGGCATCTATCACAAGGGTGAGGATGGATGCTCCTGGAGTTGGCAGTTGGGCTAAGCGGGCACCCTGGGATTGTGCCCGCAGGATGGGGGTCCCCAGATCCAAAAGGGAAGTCCACCTTGGTTAAACCCGGCAGCAGCAGAGAAGAGGACATCCCGGCTGGGGTTCCCCAAACTGCCTCCCCACCCCCCACACACTTCTTGGAACAAAGCCAGGATGCTAAGGCAACCCCAATGAGTCAGGTGTGTGCCATTCACACAGCCACCTGGGGAACAAGCCAGGGTAGCACGATTGTGTGAATGCAAAACTCTTGGGAGCTTTCCCTCTTTGGCCACCTGGGAATAAGTTCCCCCGCCCCCAATCTCACCCAATCCCAGCGACTCTCTGAGCATCCAGACGGGCCCGGGGGTGGGTGGGCGTTCATTGCATGCTGCTGGGAACCCAGAAGGGGGCTGGGGGCTCCCTAGAGAGGCTGCGGGGGGGAATCCGTCTCACAGGGCAGCGATCCTTGAAGCGGACCCGGCGGGCTCCCTTCTTCCCACGGCTGGAAGGTCCTTCCCGTTTGGGGGGGGGTGGTGGTCGTGCGAACGCAGCCGCGGGGGTGGGTGGGGGTGTCTTTCCCGACACGTGTCAGTGCCTTGTGGGGAGGGGGTGTGGAAATGAGGTCCCCTCGCCAAGACTCCCCGAGCTGAGCGGCCGGGTGCGTCTTTCCCCGGATGGCGCGGCCGGGGAGGATGGGCTTTGGAGTCCCGGCGCAGGGAGGAGGGGGGCTCCGGGCTCCGCCCCGCCTCGTCTTCCCCCCCAAGGCTCGTCCGTCCCCTCCCGGCCGCGGGAATCACTTCCTGCCGTCTGCCCGGGAGGAGGAAGGGAAGGACCGCCGGCCGCTCCCGGGACCTGCCCGCCCGCCCGGTAAGAGCAGCCTCCCGCGCCAGCCGCTTCCCGCGTCGCGTCCTTCCCAGCTGGCGGGGCCTCCAGGTGTCCGTCCCCCCACCCCCACCCCGTGGCCCATCATCCCCTGCCTGGCCGGTGGGGCTAGACAGCCGGGATCCGAGGCTGTTGGCGGGCGGGGGTGGGGGGGTCTGCGGTGCAATGGACCCTGCAGGGGCTTCCCGCGCTCCCAACCAGGCAATCGCCTCCTCCCCTCCCTTCCCACTCCGGGCCCTCCAGGGAGCAGCTGCTCGGACCCCTCTCCACACCCACCCACCCCCGCAAGAGCTTGGCTGGAGGTCTTTCGGCCCCGGCTCCCCTTTGGGGCCGCCCCGCATCTTTCCTCGGCCCGGGGCTCCTGGGCGGGAAGGCTGCGGTTTCTCTCGGCTCGGAAGTTCACCCAGTCCTCCTTGGCCAGCTCACCTTTCTCCCCGCATTGAAGGGGCAAGAAATGCAGCGGGAGGCGGTGTGTGTGTGTGTGTGTGTGTGTGTGTCTGTCCTGGTTTAAAACTGGCCACCATCACCCGCCTTTGAGCGCTTTCAGACTTTGGGGCCCACCTCCTGCCTTTTCCTAGTTCTCCCTCCCTCCTCTTCCTCACCTGGGAAAGGTTCAAAGTATAACCAATCTATCCCTCCCTCCCTTTCTACTCTTCCTTCCTTTCCTTCCTTTCCTTTCCTTCTTTCCTTTCCTTTCCTTTCCTTCCTTCCTTCCTTCCTTCCTTCCTTCCTTCCTTCCTTCCTTCCCTTTCCTTTCCTTTCCTTTCCTTTCCTTTCCTTTCCTTTCCTTTCCTTTCCTTTCCTTTCCTTTCCTTTCCTTCCTTCCTTTCCCTTTCCTTTCCTTTCCTTTCCTTTCCTTTCCTTTCCTTCCCTTCCCTATCTTCCCTCTCTCCCTCCCTCCCTCCCTCTCCTTCCCTACTAATGGGAATTGGGTCTTGTATGCAGGTCATTCTCAAGTTACAACCATTCATTTACTGACCATTCAAAGTTACAAACGGCATGTTTTATGACCCTTCCCTCCCCCCCCCCCCGCACTTAATGACCGTTGCAGCATGGTCCCACGATCCAAATTCAGACCCTTGGCAAGCTAATTCATATTTATGACAGTCCTGCAGTGTCCTGAGTGTGAATGTGTGTGTGATGTGATTCCCTTTTGGATCCTTCTGATGAATAAACTCAATGTCGGGGGTGGGGGGGGGAGCCAGATTTACTTAACAACCATGTTACTCACTTAATGATTCATTTTAACAACTCGGAGGAAAGGCCGTAAAATCGGGGCAGAATTCCCTTAAGCCCTGTCTCGCTTGGCAGCGGAAATTTTGGGGTTGAATTGCGCTGGTTGGTGGAGGGCTACCTCCATGTGCAACATGAATGCGCCTCTCGAAGATAAATTGGGTGGGGTGGGGGTTTTATTAGAAATGTGGGGAATTCTTCTCCGTTTCCCCACTTCAGACCTGGTGCCGCCATGGATCCAGGGTTTGCTTAAGCCCTGTTCGCCCTCCAGCTGCAGTTTCACGTCGCGTGGACTGACTTCATCCAGCATAAAAGCCAGGAAATCGCATTAAGCTTTAATGGGATGTTGTAAACTCCGTCCTTTTAGCCTCAGTTTGGCTCCGCTCCCAAGGCCGGCGCAGTACAAGCAGTCCTTGTTTAGCAACTGCCTTGCTTAATGACTGCATGGCGTTAACGACAGCAATGAAAGCATAATTTTATGCCCCTCCTCTGAAGTCTGTAAAGCAAACGAAAGCGGAAGTAAGGACAATTGCAGTTTAACCAAGGGATCGAGTTGCCGCCTCCAATTGTGGTCCCTAAATGAGGACTTGTAGTTAGATCATAAGCACAGTCACTGCTCCACTTAGTGACTAAATTGCTGGTCCCAATTTTGTTCGCTAAGTGAGGACTACCTATGGCTAAGTTAACTAAGAGCTGGAAAGCCAGGTTCAATCAAACCCCCCCCCCCAGCCAGGAAAGACCCCCCCCCCAGGGTTAGTCTGGGGCAGTCGCTCCCCTTCCTCCCAGTCCTTTAGGGCAGGGGTCGCCAACCTTTTGGACCTCAGGGACCACCAAACTCATCATTTTAAATCCCGCGGACCAGAGACCCTGGGAAAATCCCCAAAAATGTCTGCAGGAACATTCCCCACCCCATTTTCCTACCGATCAATCATTCTTTATTTGGGATGGCAGGATACTGTTTCCAGTTCCGTTCTTCGGGGTGGGGGAAGAGACTTTTGGCTTCATGCAAGGAAAGCAGCAGAAGCCTTTCTTTCTCTCCCGCAAACTCCGCCAGAAATGAGTCTTTGTGATTAATTGGATTAATTGCTGTGGGGGTGACATTTCTGGCACTTTTTTTTAATACCCCATGTGGCCACCTTCTTGGGACTCCAAATCATATGTTCCCGTCCCCATCCCAATCCTTTTCTTCCCCTCAGCCCTCCAGGGCCCGGAGCCAAAAGAAATTTCCACCTATAATCGCCCTGAACAGGAAGAAGTCCATCCCAGGTCGATAAAATCAAGAGCTGCGTGATTTTCTGTTTCTGCCAAATTGGTCTTTTCTCTTCTGAACATCCAGACCTTTTTTCTTTTCTTTTCTTTTCTTTTCTTTTCTTTTCTTTTCTTTTCTTTTCTTTTCTTTTCTTTCCTTTTTTCTTTTCTTTTCTTTTTCTTTTCTTTTCTTTTCTTTTCTTTTTCTATTCTTTTTTTGGCAACGGCTACTAATTCTGGTTTTGGAGCAAGGCGAGGATGCAGCCGGACAGAGTTTCCCTTTTAAGCGCAACCCCATCCGACGTTCAGTGAATCCTGCTCACTCTGCTTGCCGGAAACTGACTGGGATGGTCCCAAGTGGGGATCAATGCAACCGTTATAAACCATCTGACCCTAACCCTCTTTTATTCTGGTCTGAGTGTGTTCCTGAACACGCTGCGGTTTAAAAAAAAATAAAAAATGCATTTGCCGTCCCATGAGGCTTGCGTTGAACTGGCTCAGCTGCTCCGGTAATGTCGTCCTGCAGCAAGAGTACACGCTGAACTTCTCCTCTACGTGAGCCAACGGCCAAGTACAGGAGCACTTAAAAATGACGTGTCCGCTACACATTGCTTCGCTAATTGCAATGCTTCAGGAGGCCTTTTGCAAAGCTGGCCGAATGGAAGGCCTGGCCACCGTCCCAGCAAGGTTTGCCTTGCGACCTGGGTAATTGATGCTCAGGGTACATCCTTTTACCTCGCTAGCTGAAATATTAAAGAGCTCTTGCCGGTTGGATTTGGCCAACAGAATGAAATTTACGGCCTCCTCCTCCTCCGGGTTCAGGGTAGAATTGATATTCCAGAGCTCGGGCAAAATAAGTTTCCTCCTGTCCTGCAGCTTCTTGGAAGTTCCAGCGGGATAAACATTTTGCATCCAAAGATGAGAAAGACATCTGGATGCGCATAAAAACCTTTGATTTCGAGAAAAATAACCTAGGGTAGCAACCCCCCACATCTGCAAGAAAACAACCAATCTCAGGGAGCTCCAAGAACCCATCCTCCTCCTCCTCCTCTTCTTCCTCCTCCTCCTCCTCCTCCTCTTCCTCTTCCTCCTCTTCCTCCTCCTCCTCCTCCTCCTCTTCCTCCTCCTCCTCCTCCTTCCTCCTCCTCCTCTCTCCTCCTCCTCTTCCTCCTTCCTCCTCCTCTTCTCCTCCTCCTCCTCCTCCTCCTCCCTCCTCTTCCTCCTCCTCCTCCTCTTCTCTTCCTCCTCTTCTTCCCCTCCTCCTCCTCCTCCTCTTCCTCCTCCTCCTCTCTTCCTCTTCCTCCTCTTCCTCCTCCTCCTCCTCCTCCTCCTCTTCCTCCTCCTCCTCCTCTTCCTCCTTCCTCCTCCTCCTCCTCTCCTCCTCCCTTCCTCCTCTTCCTCCTCCTCTTCCTCCTCCTCCTCCTCCTCTCCTCCTCC